>NC_089524.1:24529642-24834486 GCF_963924715.1 Thunnus thynnus | reverse complement strand
TGCAAAGTCAACAGCGCAGTATTTTAGGGATGATGTTCCCTGAAATGCCGCTATTTATACCAAATTACAGCATGCACCTCAGCGAGCAGAGCACGCAGCTGGTTTTCTCCTGCCAGAGGCATTGATTTGAAAACACTTCCAATCAAACAACCTCAGTGTAGAGTTACAGCTAAGCTAAGTAAGCACCGGGTGCCTCCAGTGCCGTGTTTTGAATGTGGGGTTGAAATTACAGCCTTTGCTGTGGTGTGTGATTCGGGTCTGTATGTGAGGATGTCAGTCAGTCTCCGAACTCTGGAGGGAAGGGTTGCTAATTGAAATGACATGTCAGACAGATGCAGTGATAACACACGCCTAGTCTGGTTCCTCTATGGGCTCCACTAGCTGCCTCTACAAACCTCTACAAACAACTGTATTTCTTACTGCCACTGAGTGTGTGTGTGTGTGTGTTTTAGCCTATATACAGTATGTGTACATAATTATGAATCAAGTATGAAATTACACCCAGATATTGTAGTGATGGCCTAAGATTAAATCCCCCTTGAACGTTGTCTCCCTTTCTGTTTTCCAACTGTCTGCACAAATAAAAAAAAAATGCTAAATGTGAGTATGTGATCCACTCTCCTCTGACATCCACCACAGGCATTTCATATGTTTCCCCATCATAAGCAAGAACTCCTCCATCCTGCTTTGACAAATAACTTATTTACCCAGGTAAAGATGGTGTCCTATTTACGCATCCAGCCTAACTAGCACACAATAAAAAGGCCCTAAAAGGAAAAATCCACGCTAACACACACACTGTCATAAATACTCTTATACTGTCATAAATCATCCTTCTGTGGTGATCAGCACATTCCCGGACTTAATTTGAGGTCAAGTTTTGTAATTTCACTTTTTTTTTCCTCAGCTTGCTTTGTCTACTGTTCCCCAGAATCTGACACTGGATGAACTTGGATGGTTAAAGGAGAATTGACAGCAGAACAAGCAGGAACATGAGTTTCTTAAAGTTAGAAAAACTAAATTACATTCCTCACTCAAAACACAACATGTCCTGGTCCTGTGCTGCATTCAGGCTTAATGTACACTGCTGTCAGTGCAGAAATAAGTCTTATACCACTTATACAACTGATTTCTCCTTGAATATCGAATGTTACTTTTGGAATTTGATGTTAACTTTTGATGTTTTTGATGGGTTTTTTTTAACACAGTATTGTAGATGAAGGAAATACTACTGTGACATCATGTCATCTACAGTATGTTTTGTGACTTGTCTTCACAATAAGATTAATAAGAATATACCAGAAGTTTAAAGGGTTTTAAAAGTATAAAATCATTTTAAGGTAAATTTTGTCTTTAATAACAGTAAGACTGGTTTGCAGTTCCATGCAGTCTGGCCATTTGAAGCTTAAGTCTCAGCACAAAAATAAACAGTAACCTTTACCGAAACACCTAAAAGTACCTGCTGTGCATCTCGCCTGCTGGCCTGACACTACTGATATGTTTCCATCATGAATAAATCAATAGATCACAGTTTCTTTTCCATCAATCAATTAAATGTTTAGTCTTAAAAATATACTAAATCATTGCAAATTTCCCTTCACAGGTTTTCAGAGCATCAAGTGATATCGTCAGACTGCTTATATATTTTGGATAAACAGTCAAAAAACCCAGAGGTATAAAACTGAGAAAATAAGAAAATAATCACACTGGGGGAAACATGATACAGTAGCTGGAAACAACAAAAAATTAGGATGTTTGCATGCTTGATGACATGCAAATAATAAAAACAATTACTTTCATTGATTTATTTTCTGTAAATTGACTAATCAATTAGTTGGCAAATCATTCAGCAGTATCAAAGAGCATCCACATGAACAGATACTAAACCTGCTCACTTACTGTAGTCGCACACACAGCCTACCAAAATGACCTTATGATCACCTTGACCTCTCTGTAACAATCACTCCATTGATCAGCGCCTCCTCTCTTGCGTCTGCTGTTGACTGCTCAAATGTCATAGTTGTGAGCTCCTACGTATTCTTAACTCTTCAGATAACTCTTCTGTGTTAAGTTACCAAATAACTTCAACAAGGTTGAAAAGAGGCCTCTGTGTGGACATCTATCACCCACATACCACAGGAGGATACCGACATACCACCTACGTAACACCTACATAACACTGAAGAACATACACACCACCTCCGCAACACAAAAGAAAGGACATGTTCTCGAGGGATCGGAAATCTTTTTAAAAGCTGAAACATTTACCAATTCAACTGACCACACTAAACTTTAAGAGAGAGTCCACGCAGCCATGGATGAGTCAGAAATTGCTTTTCCACAGTTGTTTAACTTTTCCAAAACATTCTTCTAACTACCCAGCCACAAGAAAGCAAGTGAAAATATGAGCTTAATGCAAGACAGTCACACAATTTTTACATTAGTTACACTGCTTTTGTCACTCGTAAAAAGAGTAGTTGGTGCCATTCTGCGCAACAGAGATGCAATAAAAACTCCAACCTCCAGTTATCCAGAATTACACTTCAATTTTTTTTATCGTCAACAATTTGAGTTTATAAAGGAGGACGCAGAGTTTCATGTATGTCTAGAGTTAAAATTAATTATTTAAAAGTGGAACTCCCTCTCAAGTTTTGATGATATTTAGAAGGAGAAGCTCCCATCATTTATATTCCTTTCTTCAACCCTGATGTTACTTTAAATGATGAGGTGCTTAGATGAAGGAATGAGTCTTAATTACACTTTAAGTCGACCACAACAAAGTAAAACAGTATGTAACAGCTTCTGTCTTAAACAGCTGGATTAACAGCAGAGCAAAGAGTTTGAATCTGGCACAGCATCGCTCTACTCTGCTGTCCAGTCTTCTAGTCTGCCATGCAAACAGCAGCTACTTCACACAAAAGGTACATGGAGTTCAAATGTGCAACTGAGGCCCCCGCAATATGAAATTCTTCAAGGAAACCTTTAAGTACTCTCACAGGCTTCAAGAAAGCTGATGAGAGTTTTGAGTTCTAACTTTTACAGCTCAAACAATGATATAAAACAAAAAAGGTCAGAGTGGAAAATATAAAAAGGAAAAAAGGATGACTTACTTCTAAGATGTTTCTTTCCTTTCAGACCATTTGTTCAGAGATGGTTTCAGATTATTCCAGTGAGAGTCAGACGGCTGGATGTTTCAATCCGAGCCCTTCTCTCTCTTGCTCGCTCGCTCGCTCGCTCACTCTCTGCCCGTCAGTCGCCTTCACAAGGACTCACTGGGCTGATGTAAGACACCCATGCACATAGGAAAAAAGAGAGGGAGAGGAGAGAAAGAGAGAGAGAGAGAGAGAGAGAGAGAGAGAGAGAGAGAGAGAGAGAGAGAGAGAGGAAGAAAAAAAAAAACCTCACATTCTGTGGATTCTTGGGAGCGTGCCAAAGTCCCAGAATTCCACATGCCACACATAAGGTTTCAATTAAGGCCGAATCCAACGCTCAATCAGAAAGCTTTCTTCCTCCTGAAAAGAGCCTTTCTTTTGACAGCTAGAGGCTGAAGCAACTATAATTGAAGGTAACGTTTGTGCTGCTGTCTTCTAAATCTGTAGGCTGTCATCTCTCATTTCATGACAAACTTTAAACTTATACTGTTTGTTACCGTTACAATGTAACACATCAAGCATGCGTTTAATATAAAATCATAGATCCAGACTGATCTTTGACAGTGTTAGAAATACCTAAGAGGTAACTTTTTCTTTTATTAATCTCAGTGGCACTAACTCTGCAATTTGTCACAGCCTTAATGGTCAAACCAGATCCATGAAAAGTGTGAGTCAAGTGCCAGAGAGAGGTCGTCTCCTACTGACGTCATACGCTGTGTTTTGCTGCTGATGTAGCCTGAACTGTTTGACCAGACTAAAGAAATTCAAAAGTTATTTTAAAATGTGAGGGCTTCATTCAAAAGATATTCAAACCTCAGAATTTTCTGAATTCTTGGTGTGAAAAAGCAGCCTGTAGAAGAAAAAAGAAAGAAGCCATACTGTCCTGCAGCATAGCAGATTACAGTTGTTGGGAGGGAATTTATTACAATTTAAGGATTTTTCTGGTTTTATTGTGTACTTTTGCACATCTCCAGATACTGTGAAGAACATCTGTGTGGCAGAACTTCATATTCAGATTTCATATAGTTTTACAAAGTGTGGGAAATCTGTACAAAGATCGGCATACAGACCAAGACGCCGTCAAAGTAGGTGTTTTTCTGCTACCACACTGCAGTCGTAATGCAGTTATGGAGCTGGAGAGTAAGACAGAAAGTGAGTCAGAAAGGAGCCACAAAGAATATTTCCTGAATGGCTGCAGCAGCGTTGCATGCTCTGGCCCATCTTAAACATAAACCATGTGCTGGAAACTCTGATTCAAGACACCAGGAGCTATAATGCAAAAAGCACACCCTGCAGACACAGGCCAGTGAAAATCACACATTCTCATTTTGTACGCTGATTTGTCAGACAACATGCTAATACTGATTCTTAAAGACCAACGATTTTGCAATCCAGAGTAGCTGCCAGTCCAAAAGTTTGTCTGTGTTCTTTATACCATTAAGTTCCTTTACTTGTGTACATATTCAGCATATTCAATTTTCTCATTTGTCTGGATTCAGCTGCTTCCCCTTCTTTTTTGTCTTTGACTTCTTCCATTGTTTTTTGGTGGACGCACATGATCACACACACACACACAAAGAAAACACCTTCAGCAGGTCTTCCAAGTAGGAAACTTCTTTAATAAAGATGATAGAAATCATAGCATCTCTTAAAGCTGAATATCTAATCTTCAGTGATTACAAGCAGAAAAGAAGCAGATATTATAAATACCCCCCACAGCCCAAACCATGTACCTTGATTACATGAAACATCTTTCTGATAATTTAATGTCAGTCCAATGTTGTATAAAAATCACTAGGTAGGTAAAATGAGTAGATGGTAATTTCCACCTATAGAGCTTCTATCAATACATAAAAAAATAGGTCTCATAAGCAAAATAAATAGATGCTCCTGCCAGTCAATATAACAGGGATTTCGTCCTTCATTTCATGCTGTGTTCAAGTGCTCTTCAAAACAAATATGAAGTATGACATCAACATACAAAGCAAAGCAAACTTGAAGAGTAAACTGTACACTTCATATTGATCGTTCATTCAGCCTCGTAAACACATGCACGCGTCATTGTTTATTGCACAGCGATGACATCACAGTTTCTCCCTGCAAACGTTGAGAGACAAAGGTTGTGCTCTTTGGGTTGTCCCTCTTTCTCTCTCGATTCTCTAAACTCCGTTCTTCACCAGCTCGTGGACTCCGCTCTCGTCAATCATCAGCGTTGGATGAAACTCTCGTCCCTTCACCAACTCTTCAAGTCCCTTAGAGAAGAATACGACGCCATCAGGACATTGTTAGCAGGTATACAGATAGAGAGAAGGTAGAGAACAACATCTGGAGTTTCAATTTAGTATGTCTCCTTACCTCTCCCCCATAGGACACAAGTGGGGAGATCTCACATTTGATCGGCAGGTCTGTCCCATCCTTCAGGCTAAATTCGGAGAGGATCGGAAGAAGAAAAAAATGAAACAGTATGAGTGATTGTCTCATGTAAAGGTTGAGGGACGGTAGATGAGAGAAGCGGCTGTAAATCCTTGACACAGCTGTTCTTCTACTGCGGCTTGTGATTAGAGTTCAAAGAATTAGAGCTTCGACAACATTCCCAAACACGACCAGTGATTAGTCTTCTGACCCGTAAAAGACTTCCTCTAGAAGAAAACAGGTGAATGACAGGTAATGTGTTTGTATCTCCATCCAGTCCTTTTGACAAACTGGAGGAATCTTCCACCACATTGCCATCACTCAGCTAGTTTATTTCTAGATAATCATTACAGACAACAATCACTGATCACACATTAGGTGTTTCGCTGAGTAGCTACTGTATCATGTAAACAATCGAGAATGAAGGAAAAAGCTGAATGATTGAATAAGAAGCACACTCCTTTAAGCACAACATAGCCTGAATAACATTCATGGGTGCCATGAATGAAGCACATGCTGATTCACTTTTAAAAACAAGCAGATGAATTTAAACTGAAAGGCAAACTAGCAAGCTTTGGATCATTACAGAAGAACAGCTGGCTTTGTTGTAACTATTTCACACACAAATCAGCAGGTTCATCATGTATTGCAGAGCCGTTGCTGTTTGCCAGAAAGTCTGACTGGTGCCCGTTACCCAGCATGCAATACAATATATGTATTAGTAGCAACCATCTGAAGAGAAAATGATCTGTCAACAGGTCGACTGATGACTGTGCATCATCTGACCAGGACACTAAGAGGACTGCATTTACAGTTGTCTAAACTGATCCTCGCCGTCATTTCCTTCATCACAACTGACTAAAGAGACAGAGAAATGGCTGCCAACTGGCATGCGTCCTTACAGATTAATCTTTTCAGTGTCAATGAAGGAAAAGCGGATGCAAAAGATCAGGCATAATTTAATAGTGTTAACACTTCTCAGCAAGAGTAAAAAGAAAATCAAAAACCCCATCACCATGCACTCAGAACTGCAGGGGGATAATTACTTTCTGTTGCCATCAGCTGTGACACTGCCTGCTGCTCCGTCTCTGGAAACATTGCACGGGACACACAGGAGCAAGACCAAGCATGAGAAAATGGCAAAGTAAGAGTGTGAGGCTAAAAGAATATGATGTCTACAACACAAATTAAACAAAAAAAAAAAGCCAGTGCATACAGTGTGTACACAAAGTGTGTCGGGAAGGTTGGAGTGATGATGAGAGATCCAGGATGTTTGTGTGTTGATGCTAAATGTGGTTTGTGTCTTGTGAGGTGACATGACATGCATGATGCTGTGTTTAAGTGGGCTGACTGTTGTCACCTGGGTATGGCAGGCACGCGTCTGCCGTTCTCGTCGATGAAGTGGCCCCCAGCGTTGAGCACCCAGCGGTGGTGGAGGGACATGAGGGCATGTCTGGCTGTAGTGGGCGTGTCCTTTGCGTCTTGACTGTCCGCGTTCTTCAGCGGGGAGAACTCGTCTTCCCTCAGAACCTCGTACACTACAAACGTCCTGTTGGACACAGAGCAGCATCACATCAGCATGCATGATAACTGATTAATGATTTAGGACATTTATCAAGCACCCTGTCCCCTTTAGCTTCTCAAACATGAGGAGTTTTTGCTTTTTTTCTTTGTTATGTCAGTATAAATGATTGGTTTTTTACACTGCTCAGACAAAACCAGCTGTTTGAAGATGTCACATTTGGCTCTGGAATTGTGGGTAACGTAGGTGCCAGATTCTGACAAGGAAGAGAAATGCATGGGATGAGAAGAGATATCTCTGGTTCTGCTGCATCAATTTTGATCATTTTAAAAAAATTGTCCATCATAAGTCCAACATTGTTACAGCAATGCAAAGCCAAATCTGTGGAGTACTAATACAGAAAAAGATTCATCTGAGGTGCCCTCGAGAAAGGCATTCAATTCCTCCAACAGAGCTGCTCAATGGCCACAGATCGAATCTTGCAACCCGTCAGCTATCATCTGACGAGGATTTAGCCTCTGGGGGAAACAGCCAATGTTTTGGGGCTGATATCCAGGCCAAGACTTCCTCTTCTGTGCGCCAGTCATTATTTACGGTCCAATTAGCAAGTTGAGACAGCCCTGGGAAAATTGCCAACTCCTGTAATTTTTTCAAAGGCAACTGTGTAATCCGACTTTTAAAGCAATTTGTTTCTTTCTCTACACAGTACACAAACATCAATACTTTTTGTGGGTGTTTTAGGTCCAGACGACATTTCGGCCAATGCGTTCCGCCTCTTTCGCTCCCGACACGGACTGTTTACCTGCACGCAACCAAAGCATGTTCCTGTAAACTGGTCTTTGTGTTTTTATTGTGTTGTTTTATGGCTTTTGCCATTTTGATTGTACAGCACTTTGGTCAGCTGTTGTTGTTTTTAAATGTGCTTTATAAATAAATTTGACTTGACTTGACTGTAGAAGATTCTGCATTCATGTGCAGATATCTGTTTATAGAGATTACCACAAATGAGACTGTGGTTGTACTGGGCAGCTTCCAGGTGTGAATTTGTGCAACTGTGAATTGGGGTGTTCTGAAAAAAAAAAAAAAAAGAGCATTGTTCTCAGTTAAGCTACACTGCTCAAATAAATGTTAAAAAAAACTAGTTGGAGCTTCCAGCTGGCACAAAAAAAGCACATTTAACAGCTTACCAGAAAAATGTGGTCAGTTATTACAGTAATAGGCTATTGAGAAGAAGTCAACACGCTATCTAAATGTGCACTCACAGGCTGTCATATTATTTTATGTGTACATCCAAACTTGGCAGGTCAAGAGCTTTGTTAAAGAATAAAGAGTCAAACATGATTAATTGCATAGTAGATGCAAGTGAAATATTCATTATTAATACAGTACTCAAACGTGCAATGCCTATTTGGGACACATGATATATAGCGCATGTGCCCGACACAACAGACTACGAAAGCATCAGACCAGGCAGAAAACAGAACTGAGAAAGCCAGAAAAAAAGTAGGACTTTCTGAAAGTCCAGGTTCCTTTGACTGCAAAGTGAGTCAGCCCATCTGGATTCTGCTAGAGCTGCCAGTCCGGGCACCACTGTAATCCATCTCCTCAGCAACGGCAAAAAGTATTTCTCATCCCTTTCACTTAGAAATACAGTGAATAAACCTCGAAGGAAGCTGGACATGTCTGCTGTGTTTTTCCATTGGTCAATCATTACAGGAATCCTTTCATTAGATGTAAAGTTCTATTAGCAGTGGCATGACTCAGAGCTGATGTCATGTAACACTGGAGGAGGTGAAATGGAGGAATAGCTCATAAACCTCCATCCTCCTGCAGAGAGCTTGGCAGGCCCGGTCTGCTGGACCAGACCTTGGAGCAATGGCATGAGAGGGATCGGGGCTGGAAAAAGAGATTGGTTTATGCATGAAGGGACAGATCAAGGACCAGTCAAGCCAGTCACTTCTCAAACAGAGCATGAAATACTCATTGTATTTTTATTACTTAAATTCACGTGCATACACGTTTTGGTTGGAGGTTAGATGTCGTCTACTGATGCCGAAAAAACTCACTTGGCAAACTGGAAGATGTCAAAGACGAATTTTTCCATTTTAATCCCATTTGGTTTGTCCGGTTTGATTAGTTGACCCTGTGTATTCACAAATGGGATCTTCTTCTGGGCCACATGGTGCTGCAGCTTTGGCTCATACTTCCTGAAAGATGAACAGAGAAAAAAAAAAAAAAAAACACACATTTTACATTTACTGTATAATGATGCTGAGCTCTCTTCTCGCTAGAGGCGACCACAACCACTGAAAAACAAATGAATACATTTTGACAGAGAAGAGTGAGCTTTTGTCTTACTGCACTACATCTTTGAGGAAGGAAAAGCTGAAGAAGTGATTGGCTACGTTTCCTGCGTTGAACATCAGTCGGCCATCAGCGCTGCGCTTCTCAGCGGTCGCCAGGGTGATCTCACTGTACTCTACCACCTGATAATGGCCGTCCACCTTGCAGACCACACCAACCGCCTCTGTCGGATTGGTTTTCTCCACCACCTGGAAACAATGACATGAGACTCTTTATAGTTTCAACAAATATGACATTGAACGGCATCAGTACTGACTCATAAGCTGTGGTACACTTTGGAAGAAGATAAAAAAACTAACTGTAAAAAAAAAACCTGTAAACTGATACATAAAGTTTTGCTAATAGTCCCTATATTATAGTGTCTGTCTTTCGCAGAGCAACATTAGCAGCAGAGATGATCAAACACATAATTAAATAAAAAAATGCAGCCAGTGAAAGCAAAACCACCAGCAATGTGCCAAATGAATGAAGCTAGTTTGGCAGACAGCGCATTAGAGATCAGTAGATTTGTTTGAGCAGCTAAGCAATAACTTACTACACATTTAGTACAAAAGTTAATTTTGAATTAAAGTGGGCTATGAGGATTAGATTTTTGAATATATTCCACTTTATACAGGCAGAAAGTCTGCACTGAATGAAAAAAAAATCCCTCTCCCCATCTGTTGGTTCCTAATGATAGAGTGGAGTCCTGATGAGGGGGTTGGTGAACAGGGTGGGGTGAGGGGTGGTGGGTTGGTGAAGCCACATGAACTGTAGTGGAGCTTAGTAATTTACGATTGGGAGGGTGGGACTCTGCTCTGATCTGATCCTTCCATTTCTGCTCCACCGCACAACTCGTAATGTCAAACAGGAGTGGGGTCTGGATGATCTTCAGTTCCACACAGTTAAGTATTTCACCCTAGTCTGTGTTAGCTGCAAAATATACACGGTATGAGGATATTTATTTCAGTGTGCATATATTGCAAAGAAATTGTGGTCCCAGTCAGTCTGGGTTGGTAACATGGGCCTCAGTGAGCACATGAAGTCAAGTATCTCATAAAAACCTGCCTTTTTAGATATCTTACAAATACATGACCATGTGTGTGATTGTCAAGAAAGTGGGGAAGCAAAACTGTGATGTGAACAGAGATGACAAGAGATTCTTTATTTTATTAAATTGCCATGCCATTCAACATTTTTTAAAACCTAATTAGAAGACCCGCACAGCTATGTTAAGTCACAAATCTATTACTAAGTCAATTATATATACTCCTGGTGTCCACAAACCACCATCACTCATTTGATTAGTCAGTTGAGAAAAACATGTTTCTCTCTCTAGTTTACCGTTAGTTGTTACCTTTTCAACAGCTAACCAAACTGATATCAACAGCCATACACCAGCAGCAATATGCTGTACCAGCTAACCACCAGTCACTTCTAACTTCAACCAATGCATTTATTTTTTGCATTATTGACACAATTTTTCTGCACCCCTCCCCCCTTTCTCTTATTTCTCCTCACACTGAGGTCCTTGTCAGTGTTGAATCTGGGCAGGACGTAGAGAGTTACATATCACCTCCCAGCCACTTCTTTCACCTAACAGTTAAGAGCTTCAATGTGAGGTTATAACACACAAACATTCAGATCCTAAACATGCTGCACAGGCTCCCTGATCACTTAAATACCATCAGAAAATAAACCATTCTGACCATCTTGCTGACACTGGCTAATACAGTTCATTAATGAGCGGGTTCCTGTTTTGTTTGTCTTGTGCACACATGGGAGAATGCACAATTTCAATGATCTACAGGTGGTGCAATGTGCCAGGAAATGCAGCAACATGTCAGCAAAGGCAGGGAAGAAGAAGACTTTAAGCAAGTAAACATGGATGTAAATACAGGATTTAAAGTACTCTGAAAACACTGGCTTTGCAAATGCTTTATATAGAAGAAAATGCTTTTTCTGGTCGTTAAGATACACACTGTGTGTTTTAGTGAGTACCACTCAATGTCAACATAACTTTTGTTTGTTTTTTTATAAGACAACTCCACAGCGCAGCTTCAAGCATCCAATGAGACCAAGGCTACAAACACTACACAGTAGCACACAGCACATCTATTTAACTTTTTTAACTATTAAACTGTTACACGTGTCGTAAGACAGAACAGTTGTTCCAATGCATTTGCAAATATTTGTCTTTGTTTCATCTTTTTTTTCTCCCTTTTTGTTTCTATTTTGGCTTTTGGGGTTGAGCCAACGATGACATCATGTGTTGTTGTGCGTTCTCCTGCTTTATTCAGTAAATATGTAAGAGAGAAGACAATTCACTACAACAACAAAGGACAAAACTGACTAGACCAGCACGTGGATCTTCATTCCTTAAGATCACAACCTGATGGACCTGATCTGTGAGGAGGATCTCAACTATTCCATGTATGTTGACTGTATTGATGCACACTATGAGAGGATTACAAAAACTAAAAGATCTACAAATGTATCATGAAGGCATTGTATTTGACCACGGAAAAAAAATGGTTTCCAGTTCAACCATTGTACAATGAAAAGGTTTTTTCCCTTCAAAGCCAAAGTACAGTCTGTCCAAAGAAGCTGTTTATGAAAAAGTGGTATCTGTGCATCACACTCATGTTATCTGAGACTATGATGAAGACATGAGACATTCTGGGCTAAACCCTGGAATTTCCTAGAAAGCTGTAATAAATTTATTGCTCAAAATGTCTACAAGGGGGAACCAAGAGGTCTGTATCTCCACCCACTGGTGGGTTACAGAAGGTGCAGCAGCCTAAAGAATGACAGTTGCAATACTGTGAAAACGAACTGGCCACACCTTTTAATACACGATGGCACACAACCAAAGGATATGAATCAGCATCCGTCACCCTTTAAGACCTTCTGGAATTTAAAAAGGTCAGGATGGTCGGGCTCGATCGCATTCAGTCCTCATGGCTCATTACTGGCACAGTTTGTTCACTTCTCATGTTCTTACACACTTGATACACACATCAATATTTTAATAAGTAATGAAGACATTCCTTTGCCCTTTTTGATAAGAGAATATTTTTGCGTGCATTCATCCCATGCAGGTAGTTCCAGGTCTGAAAAGTGTAGCCAATGCCAAAGTGCCTTAAACCTGCATTCTGTCTAATGGTCAGCAGGGGGCGACTCCACTGGCTGCAGAAAGAAGTCTGTTTGTACGG
The DNA here is from genome assembly GCF_963924715.1 of Thunnus thynnus. NCBI lineage: Eukaryota > Metazoa > Chordata > Actinopteri > Scombriformes > Scombridae > Thunnus > Thunnus thynnus. The sequence continues at coordinate 24,821,842 of NC_089524.1, read as the reverse complement.
ACGTCTATGAGAAAATGACCCTACTTCTCACTTGATTTATTACCCGAGTAAACACTTTCCTAATGAGTTTATGGTCTCAATTGCTAGTTTCAAGTCTTCTTTAATACAGCATGATGGTCATTTTGTAAATTATGGCCCAATTTAGAGTAAAATAGACGATAAAGCAGGGTATACTTCAGGGTGTGGCTACCTCGTGCTTCCCACGTCGCTACCATGGCGGTACGTGAGGTGCTGTAGTTGGACCCTGGGGAGCTCCACGCTCTTGTCCAAATATAGTCACTTCTCATCACTTGTGGCTCCACAAAACCGAGATGGCAATGGTAACAATGCCAAAGTCGAGGCTTTAAAACGGGAGTCCACAAACCAATGGTTGACCTCACGGAGGCTGCGTCCATTATTTTCATACAGTATATGATTCATTCTTGCAATTTTATTATTACTTCCTGGTCTGATAAAAGCTAACTGTGTACTTATCAGTGTTACAGGAGTACAAAATTCAGAGATCATTGTGTAAAACAGCTTTGTTACAGGTGTATATTAAACCTGCTGTTTAACCTGCTGGCGCCTGGGAGTCGTCTTCTGTAACATGTCATGTGATAGATAATCTTGAGTCATTTAATGTTACTGCTGGTACCTCAATGATATTTTTTGTTTCTGTTATATGCAGTGTGTGGAATGACTATATTGTGGGATAAGGTGGGAATGTCAATCAAGTATCTAGTTGAGCTGGCTGGAACTAAAACAGAGACGACAGTGGACTCCACTTGTCTAAGATGCTCTGTAGGATTATGAGAATGAAGGATATCTATTACATGCAGACAGTGTGGAGTGTCTTATTGAACACACTGACAGGTTCAGACCACCTGCCTCATACACTAAACATTTTTTTTCCACAGGAGATACAACACTACAACCAGAACTTTGCAAGAAAGTTAACTGGGATTTTAATTTATTTTACTTTTATATTGATGTTTGGATGTTTTTTTAACCATTTTTATTATGAGATATAGTTTTATGGTGTTTTTATCTATGGTTTACTTTGCAGGTATTTATTTCCTGCATTATGGTAAACAGCAGTGGTTGGTTAGGACGGGAGCACTATAATTTCTATGTTCTTATGGATGAATACATTTTGTCTCAACTTTTGTTATTTGTACTTCAAATTTGGCATCTGATATGACGAGGAGACTTTTTAATTGCAGGTAAAACAACCAAATGTCAGGCTTTAAGATGATTTGTAACTGATTTGTAGCAAATTTAAAGAATCAGTTCTGATTTCTTCAGTCTATCTTAATAAAATACTTACATGCCTATACAGTATGTAGTTATTTGTCACTTTAATGATTCCTCCTGTCAGTACTGGCACTGAAGTGATCCCTTCCTAGTGTGACTACCATGAAGGAGATAGAGGACAAAATCTACAGTCCAACATAAAGTAATCTAAGTAAAATGAGGTGGGTATCTTCCGATATTATGTTTTGGGGTTTTTTTTAGCTTTGAATGAACTTCAGAATGCATTTTTGTACAGAACAAGGACTCTTGATTTTGTTCCTGATCTTTTCCATTGTAGTCATGCTATGAAAGAATCACTTCAGGGCCAGTATGAGGAGGAAGAAGGATCCCAGCAACCAGTTACTCTTTCAACTTGCATATGGGTGTGACCATTGTATTAAGATAGACTTCATAAAATCTAAACCCAACCATTAAGGCCTAAATCTATGATAATGCAGTTTCAGATGATTTATCTTTAGACATATTCTATTTCCTTAAAAAGGTTCTGCAAAGACCCTAAAGCAGGTAAAAAAAGACAAGAATAGACAGAGAGAGTAGGTGGTGTGACAAACCTTAGCTCCACAGTCCGCTCCCTTCTGCACACAGAAACCAACAAAGGCGGGGTCGGCAACTTTGACCAGGATGTTATCTACACAGTATACATGGATGAACTCAATCCCTCTCCGCTCCATGTCATCCATGATGTGCTGGTTCCCCAAGGCTCTGTAAAGACCCCCATTCCCATCTGAAACACAGACACGCTCATTTTAAACTCCACTTGACAAGTAAGGAACATACTAAATAACACTGCAAGGGGAGCCAAAACACACAAATTACCAGGAGCCATGGAGAGTTTGCCTTTGTTCTCCAGGATGATCTTGCCGTTGTAGTCCATGGCTGGCAGCATCCCCTGCTGAAAGAAGATGATGTTGTTCTTGTCCAAGCCAAAATGGTTATGCCGTGAGAAGAAGTCCTTGGTGGATTCCATTGTCCTGCCGCTGGTCATGATGTACCTGAAGGCAACACAGAAGGAACTCAGTGCTGATTCATATATGGCTTGTTTTCCTCTCCTTTTTTAAAATCAGTAATATAAAATATATAAATGTGTAAAACAGGTGAGAGAACAGAGTATGCATGCTTAAGAGAAGTCTTACAAAGCTGAAATCACCAAACCTGAGAGGTATAAAGTTAAAAGAAAATGACAGACAATAAAAGTGTAACAGCTTCCTTACAGAATCAGACCTGTTGAAGATTATGCCATTAAACCATTTCTGACATAATCTTCAGTAACTGTTAACTACCCTGACTACCGTGTTATGGTTATTAAGACTTTGTGCACTCCACTGCCTTCCTTCCTCATCTTTCAAATTTTTAAAGTGTCCTTAGATCTGCTCCACGGGGAACTCTAATCCTTTTCCAGGAACACAACTTCCTTGATTGAGTTTCCTTTGATGCTGACGGTGATTTGACCCATTTAATCATCACGTGACCACAACTGGGACAAATGGTTATACAGTAGTTCTCATTAAAAATAGAGAGAAGGTATTTGGATGCTTAGATCTGTTTATTTTTCACATAAAATAAGCGCTTCACCCGACAGGCACTAAAATGCCTTAGTTATCTCTCTCATAAATGAGACGCCCCAAAGCACAACATGTCTTACCAGGGAATACAGCACTTGATTTTGTGCTTTTGCTCAGCCAGCTGTTGCAGCTTCAAGATGCGTTCGGCCTGAATCTGAAAGAGGGTTTTGTGAGACGGCAGCCCAACGTCGTACATGCCTTTGGGGTAAGAGACCCCAAGTCTGGTGCCCTGGCCTCCGGCCAGCAGCAGGGCTGCCACTTTACTCTGAGAGATACAGTCCAGACCTGAGGGGGCACAGAGCAGAACAGAATGAATTACCATTGATAGTAGTGTTAAGATTAGATCGACTTGTACTATAAACTTTAAGATAGTGACACACATCTAGGCCTGTACATTGATATGATGGTATATGATTTCAATATACCAGCACAATATCTAATCTCTATGGACGGTCATAGTGCATTTGTGACGACACCTTAGATAAATAAAGACAGACTTAAAACAATGTTGATGATAACATTTATGAATAACATTTAATAAGCAATCATCCTACATTTTACGACTTGTTCTGCAGGCCTTTGGTACCATAAATATTTGTGACATCATAAATTAGCATTAAACTGAAAGTCTTTGATTGCCTTTATTGTGGTTCATTGGTTTATCTTACATATACTGCAGCTACGTGACTTGATATGCAATACTCTTTCTCCTTGCAAGTGCCAAAAGACATGGTTTATACAAGTAGACAGGGCGGGCCTGTTAGACTTTGACTACCCACCCAAACCCACCCACACAGACACATACATACACACACACACACTGCACACAGATTTGGTCCTGACAGATCAGAGTGACCTCATGAGGGTCAAAAAGCAACTCTATTTACGTCAGGCTCAAATCAAAACCAGATGTTCTCTGCTGCCCACCTCCCGCGGCATCTTCCCCCAGGAAAAGACTCAACAGACTCACCAAGTGGTCAGACCTCCACTGCAAAAGGGGATTGCGCAAAGCATAATGAACACAAGCTGACTTACTCATATGTAAAATCTACACAGGAGGCTGGGACTGGGAGTAGTTTGTGAGTTTGTACAACCACACAGCGAGGAAACAAGGAGTTCCTGATGCTGCTCAACTAGGACTTCTTGATTCACTATTACATAAGATTTTATCATAACGGCTTCTTTTGTGTGAAGCTACATCTGGAAGTAAACCATCTGAAAATATCAATAACACACATTATGTGGACCCCAACTGTCTCATGTCAATATCACTGCATCTGGGTTACCATGGGCTACCCAATCTGATACCTGGAAATCTTTCCTCTACCTTACCTGTAGGCCATGACTACATATTTGAAAGTTGGTGAACAACAAGAACTAACTGCTAGGTTTTGGTCTAGGCAAGTCTTGTTTTACAACTGGTAATTGCCAACATGTTCTCTCCTACTGTATGACACAGTAATAAATCGAATAAAACCAAATACTGCTCAAAGAGATTCCTCTTATTTCCTTATAGTATGTCATACAAATAAAGGTGTAAATGTTAGGGCTCAGGCAGTAACTGTATGAATATACTTTTTGAGGGCAGAGACATTGTTTTAAATGGAGCTTACCTGCTAGCTCCCAGTCTTTGAGACTATCCCTGTCCCTCGTCACACTCCCCAGCACCTCTCGGGGCACTGGCCCCATGCGGGCATCCATCTTCTCCTGTTTGCTGCTGCTGGACGTCTCCATGGCGTTCTTGAAGAATCCACTGATCTCCTGAAAGTCCATCCCCTGCAGGTCAATGGTCAAGTCGGCCTGCTCCTCCGGGCTCAGCTCGTTCCAGAACTGAAGGAGGTGAGACTGGCCGGCATCAGCCAACCTCTGGGTGAGTACGCTGGCTCTTGGGTCCATGATCGACGATGCTGTAGATGAACTCTGCCACACTGAAACACAAATTCACAAAAAGAGAGATGAGAATTTGGAGGGGTGGTTACAAGTGAGCAGTGCTATAGTTACACACACAAACACTGAGTCATATTCTCAGCAATATTTCTGGAAATTACATCAAGCAGAGTTTACATTCTACAACTACACACACACATTACATATGCTGGATTATATTTCCGATGATTAAAATATTAACAGTCTATATATGTTTAGACACAAAACAACAATTAAATCATAATGCAAGGACGGTATTCTTCACCAGATTTCCTGCGACCAGGCTGTAGTGTGAGGAGATAAAATTTACAGAGTTGACGGCTTATCAAAAATTTCTTAGGTGATGGGGTTATTCTGGAGATTAGACTAAGTATTTGTAAAACCCTAGTAAGACAAGCACAACCGGTGACAACTTCATGCAACTACCAACAGAATATTTACATCTATAACTGGTACAGGAAGTAAACTCTTAATTGAAGGAACTACAGGAATGTTTCATTATTCTTTTGGTTTAAACCAACACCCATAAAAAGCAGCTTGCTGGACCAGTAAATTATAACACTGCTTCTACAGGAGTGGATCTGTTTGCATTTGTATGACATGCAGAGGGTGACAGCAACATACTGGCCATTTAATTCATTTAATTGAAACTAAAAAATGTCATAATAACATAATGACATAATAGTCGTCATATTATTCAGACTTGACCTCTTACCAGGCGCCCCATTTTTGTGCACAAACAGGAAAATAATGTACCCAATATATGAAAGTTGTTGTTTATCTACACTATTGATTACAGCCATAACCCTCATTTAAGGGGTAAATTTTTAACTTTTACAACCAAGTGATGGTGAAAATAGGCTTAAGTGTGGGACAGTGTCGCAGAACAGGTTAAAGTCTCCTTAAAACTTTAAAACTTGAGGTTTCTAGGAGGCTGTTTCGAGTTTTCTATATGATTTTGAAGTTAAAGCTAACTACCCTTACCAACACACAGCAGAGATGCCTCGCCTCGTCAAATGTGCACGATATTAGCAAAGCATAATAAGACAGACAGCTGAAAATAAACTCAAATATTCACAATAAGCGTGTCTACTACTATGTACGTTAAGCTAACCTGACATTTATCAATCACTGGGGTTAGCCGCCACCTACAGCAGCAGCAGTACTGACAGCTAACCGGCTAACTGTGGAAGAAACGGTTATCTCAGTGAAAACATAAAACATTTATGAATGAAATATTAAACTCTCACCGCATACAAACACTCCCGACGGCTGTAAGGCTGTAAATGCCAGTAACTGAGAGAGGTTTCTCGTACTGGCTACGAAGCATCCCACCCGGACTACACCTCCTGTTACGTCACGCTTAACGTGGCATTAACGGCGCTCGTGTGCATGTGTGCGGGACAAGTACGAGTGCTGCGTTCAATTGCTCCTCGTAAATTTAAGCACTGATGGCAGAAAGAATTGTAGCAGTTCACGTACTGTTCAGCCAATATCTGGAAAACTGTTTGTCAGAGAAAGTCAGTGTCAATGAAAAAATTGTGAATACAGTGTTGTTTTAAATATGTTATATGTTATATAGACCTACAGCTCCACCAAACCCTCCCCAGGGATGTAACACCACAAATAAAATAACATGTTAAATAAAAATGCCTGTATTTGTGTGGGCGCTCACCTTATAGTTCTTATAATTCACTGATGGATGGGTTTCTGGTTGGAATTGTAGTAACACAAAAAGGCCACAAGCTGATGCTTTTGTCCTGGTGATTGATGCCATCTGAAGGTTTTGTGGTCCACTCATATCCACCACTTCAGGAACATTTTGCTCAAAGTTAAACAATCAACATTGAGGTATTCCTCTTTTTTTGAGAACAGATTTATAAATCAGTAGGACTACCTGTCCAAGTCCACAATATATTGTCATTTAAATCCCTGCTGTAGGCCTATTAGCTTATAATATCACATATATTTTCTTAATGCTTGCAAAGTATTCACCTGTATGAAATTAATTATTCCATCTATTGAAACTTTGGAATCCCTGAAATTTGAATTAAAACCATAAAGACCTTTAAAATACCTTGAAACAGTCTGCAATTATGCAGAAAAACTAATGTGTGGATACGGATTTGTTTTATGTATTGAGTAAAATGTTTTTAAAAAATGTATATTTTCCTTTTACTAACACAAAGGGGAGTTGGATCTAAACTGCTCATATGATGATGCTGCCAAACTTTTGGAGTAAGCTCAAACTTTTTTAATCTCCACCACGCACAGACTCATTCAATTTCATATCTTGTACAGAACATACTTTACACCTGTTAAGATGCACAAATTTAACAATAATATCTCACCCATGTGCCAGAAATGTAAAATCACAAATGCAGATCTTTTACATATGATCTGGCATTGCCCAATGATTGCAGAGTTTTGGGAATATATTACCAAAACTACCTCAGAAATTATAGAAAAGAATATTCAACAGGATCTTAAAGTGTGGAGACTTGAACCCATTGAAAATAAATAACTCTGTTAAGCACTTCATTTTACTTCCCAGTACAGCTGGGGAACAATGCATTTTAGTGCACTGGAATTCTGACCTCCCTCTGTCATATAACATTGAATCAACATCCTGCTGTACTCCAGAGAAAATCCCCCTACAATGTCAGGAGAAGGCTCACACACACACACCTCAACTCAAATGTGATAGCTGATACTCAGTTGCTGTTTTATTGTCATGTGGACCTAATTTTATTTCACACCCTAACACACTTTCAAACCATTATATATATATATATATATATATATATATATATATATATATATACTTTTTATTATGACTTTGTTTTTAAATACTATGTGCAAAGAACCAAACCAAACACAGAGGTTTGGTGAGTGTCAGAGGGTTGCAAGTCTTTTTGTGCTGTCATTGTTATTTTAAATTAATGTTCATTGTATGATTTTATTGAGTATCACTGTTCTATTTTCTTTTTTCTCCTATTTTATTGTTTGTATTTTGTTTTAATTATTATTGTTGAAAAATGTGAAATACAGAACAAGCACTTTCACCTCTAAGCATGCTAATTGTGCTTTAAAATATAATAAAACTAAATATTTTGCTGAAATTATTTGTCTAAATTTGCTATGTACACATATATTGCTCTGCTAGAAATGCTTTAGGCTACATGAGTTGCACAGACAGGCCTGTCTACTTCTGATCGACTCCACTTTATTTTACAGTTCTGAGCTCGACCACACGGTGGCGACACCAAAGTTTACGGACCGGAAGCAGTTTTCAGTCAGCTGAAATATTTTGTTTTGGTCCTCCTCCCATCATAAGTTAGCCCCGTGCTCTTCGTCTAATTTGTGCTTCTGCAATCAGATTTTATCCCCACTGACAGCTTAAAGACATGAAGAAGTTTTTCGATGACATTAAGAAGGATATCAAGTTTAAATCAGCCGGTCCTGGGAAGAAACTAACGGAAGAGAGCGGGTAAACAGCAAACTTTTCTCCGCTGCTACAACGCTAAAGCTAACTGTTAGCCGCACAGCTAACTGTCTAACGTCTGCAAAAATGAGCTAGCTGCTGGTTGTTATTGATTATTAGCAAGTCACAAAGCTAACTAGAGCAACGTCGACTAGTTAGTGATTTCCACTCTGTGTCAGGCAGCGTTTTTACCATCGTTAGCAGCTAGTTTAGTTATATAATAACTCAGTCTGCACAGTGGGCGGCGCGCATCTAATTTCAGGGTACCGTTAGCTAACAGTTAATCCCTAAACAAGCTTATTAAGCGACCTAAGTGACGTTAAATTACTTTAAATCATAGCTAAGACACATATCTACTTACTAGAAAGTAGACTTGCTGTGTCACTGACGTTTTGATAGTGTTGTTAGAATTAGCCTTGCACACTGCTCGTGTTAAAAATTGTGTCTGTCTGGTAATTTTTTTTTTTGGCCAACGTGTCTCCTCACTTCAGTTTTCTGTCCTCTAACACTAACTTACAGTGGCAGGCCCCAGGTGGTGCAGAGCAGCTCCAGTGCAAAGCATCACCGCCATGCTCCCAGTGAAGGAGCCCAGATGGCTGGAGCCGCGGCTCTGGCCAGGATTGAACAGCATCAGCGGCCGAAGGTCCACACCTCACAGGACGCCATTAGGAACCAGGGTGAGACACAGTCAACGCCTTAATGATTCACTGAGCGTCTGTGTGGTGACATCAAACGGAGTAGCTGACTGTTACTTTTTGGGTTGACGGGACATGCATCCTTTGCATTTAATAATTTAAAACAATGTCACTTTACGTAGTTGTTGTAAAAGGTTTCAGATGATCCAGTATTATTTTTATGGATAACATTTGAACAATTTTCTGACGGCTTATATACATGATTTTCTACTGTAAAGCATTTGGAATATTAACAAACAACACATCGATTAATGTCTTCTTGAAAAATCTTATAATCAGAACAAATCAAGCATTTTTGAACAGCTTAATCTTTTTTGTATTAATCGAGTCATCATTATTTACTGATGTAGGGGAGAAAACTATATATTGGTATCCTTTGACCTGGTTTTCTGAGGTTTTTCTAAGTGCCTCACTTTCAATTATCCCAATAGTAAGATTTCTTTAAAAAAGTTGAAAGTGTAGGAATTAACGTCAGTTGAGATATCAATATCATATGGCTGAGCCAGTTTTATATATTTTATACTGCTAGGTAAGAGTTTGATTAAAGAATCACAGTTTAGCTTACTACTGCTTATTATCTGTTGGCATTTTAAAGACACTGGTTTCTATAAAAAAACATATAATTGAATGATTTTCTGCCTTTGCTTGTAGTTAAAAGAGAGCTGGAGGCTGAGGCGGCTTCACTGGCTGAGAAAGAAAAGGCAGCAACAGCAGAGGTATGTTACAGGTGTTACAATAATATGTTAGGTTGAACCAAACCTTCTCAAATGACACCATTTTACGATTATATTGTGATCAGTATTGAGTCTAATGATGTTGAACAACATTTTCTCACCAGGGATCCAAAGTGCCAGTGAAAGATCCCGCCTGTCTCTCAGTGTCAGGTGTGTATTTCACCTGTCCGTTAACTGGAGCCACATTAACTAAGAGTGAGAGGGAAGTACACATTAAAGAGGCCATTTTAATGGTACGTCCAATTGTATCGTCACATGTTCTCATTATAGCTCAAATTAGAGTTTATTTGAAATTCTTAGATACATAAAACTGTGATTTGAGTGAGACTGAATCTTATTCCGCTGAGTGTTGTTGACAAAACATGAAATCTGTTTTTACTGTCAGCGGTTTGAGGAGGATGAAGTTGAGGCTTCTGTTATGATGATCCACACATTTAACAGGGACAGAGAGAAAGTGAAGTCTGCTGTGGACATCATAAGCAAGTAAGACACAGATGTATCTTCAACTGATGCTGACTTCTAATTTTGCTTTTGTCCTGTTTTTCAACTATTTTCACAGTTTAAATATCTTAAATAGTTTGATTTATGTTTGTTTCTTCATTGTATTGTCAACAGGTATGTTGAGAATATATGTAAGAATCCCACAGAGGAGAAATACAGGAAGATTAAACTCAGCAACAAAGTATTTCAGGTGTGTATGAAAATGGATTTTGTCAGTATCACCATCCAACTGCTACATTTTTCTTTTTTGGCTCGGTATTAATAATCGCAGCTATTTCCTTGTTTGTGTGCCCTTTGGTTTATACTGCACCGCTAACAAAGATAAGATTTAGGTCAGCTCACAAAACTCAACTGTTCCCAGATCTAAGCTTTATTAAATATATTAAAGGTAGTAACTGCAGCTATTTATGTTAAAATATACACTGTATCTTGCATCACTGAGCTGCAGCTGTGGAGAACTCCCACAACAGATATCTTTTGTGTACAGAGTAGTATTTGCTTAAAACAAGATTGTCTCCCTGAGGAAAGAAATTGAACTCGGTGGCCATCTTTCAGGAGCAACAAGTTTGTTCTTAGTGGAATATTGAAACCTCACATACAACCTCACCAAAGTACATGACATGATTTTCTATTAAGGAGAAACCTGGCTTCCTTAAACTGCACTGTGTGTCATGTTTATTGAATTCTGAATAAGATAAAGTAATTGTTGAAATGATTGCAGAGCCGCAGTAAACATGATATCAGTGCATCAATGTATTGCATAAGTTCAGTTAAATGAGTGCGTAGTATTCTTTGTATTGCTTTGTTTCGTAATCTATTTCCCAGTCATGATTTTAATGATTTTACAGCATCCCGTTGAGATGAAACAAAGGATGTTTTTGTTTTATTTCAGGAGAAAGTGCGTTGTGTGGAGGGCAGTAGAGAGTTTCTGCAGGCTCTGGGATTTACCAGCATTATGCTTCCTATAGAAGGTCAAGGTAAATTAATCATGATGCTTCTGACAAACAAAGCCCTTATCAACAGGGGGTTGTTTTCTGTGCACTGCACTGGTTAATGGTTTTTCTGTAATATCAGCCACTTAATACATCTTTTTACTGGCCTTTCCTGGTGATCAGAGGAGGAAGAGGAGTTCCTTGTGTTGCCAGATCAGAATCCAGATGCCCTGGAGTTGATGAAGGAGAGAAGGGATCGTCTTCAGAGAGGAGAGCCAGTCCGAGCTCAGCTGAACAGACAAGCTCAAGCATTCAGAGCCTCTCCCAACGCCACACACTTCGAGCTGCCGCCAGAATTCTACAACCTGACGGCAGAGGAGCTCAAGAAGGAGCAACAGCAGAGGTACAGACTCCTTGTTAATGGACAGTCCAGTCTGATTTAATAATAACTACATTTATACATTGACCCCCTGATAAAACAGATACAATTTAAACTGGATAAATGATTTTATTGATTTAATTTCTCCTTCTCACTATGCTTTTTTTCAGTCAGTTGACATCTAAGTAAACAAAACAACTACATTTTTTCTAAATGCGGTAGTGATGCAAGGAAGGCAGAGTAATGATCAGTATATGATTGTTAACAGCATCTGCAGTGTCTCATCTGAGTAACACTCATTGTCAAAGTGTGATTATGAATCCCTGATTCACAGTGCTTGATAAAATCTTGCACAAGCAGCACTCGACTGTTGCAAAGCAACCACATGACTGTTTGTGCTCTTGTGGTCAACCAACTGGTCACAGTTTCACAGTTTACGCAGTAAGAATTGTCGGGGGTGTTGGAGGAGACGGTTAGATCTTCTGAACTCTTCTGTTGTTTATGTCAGCCGTTACTTGTCATAACTGTGTTGGGTAATTTCATTGTGTTGTAGCAGCTGTTTTCAATGTTTGAGTTTATGCAACTTTGCAAAGCTTAAACATACTACTGTTTTTATCCCCATTTTGACAGTAGAAGCATTAATGTCCAGAAACATAGACTCAGTTACAATGAGACATATACATACGAGATATTATCTGCACTCGGGATATTTAGGCTGAGGAATATTTGCACTTGTTACTCTTCTATTAGTCACATGAGTTTCCTTTGAGGAGAAGGCAAGAGCTGTTGTAATTGACCATGACTGTTAACAGGCTCAAACACACCTACCAATAATGTCCAATAATGCACCCTTCTAATCCTGCCATGTTTTATGTTCTCCCTGGGTGTTTTGTGCGCCTCTAGCCACAAAAATACCAAAGTGTTCATCACACACACACCTCCCTTGAGCCTGCACTAAAGCACCAGCATGTCTTGTGTGTGTTTGTCAGGAGTGATTTGGTGGAGAAGAACGCTATGCTGCGCACTAAGGCCATGAGGGAGAAAGAGGAGCAGAGGGAGAGAAGAAAATATAATTACACCCTGCTCAGGATCAGACTGCCTGATGGGAACCTGCTACAAGGTAAGTGTCTCTATTTTTTTTATCAGTTCAGAGCATCCAATACAAAATCTATTTTAATGTATTGAATAGTTTTATTATCAAATATAAGTTTTGTTGAAATGGGAGAGAGTCAGTAAAGATGATGTGTGACCTCAGGGACATTTTACGCCTGGGACCGACTTCCTGTGCTGTTCGGCTTTGTACGGGAGTCACTGGTGGACGGCTGGCAGCCCTTTGAGCTCATCGCTCCAGGAGGTCAAAAACTACAAGAGGCTGAAGAAGTCGCTCTCGCTGAGTGTAACCTGGTAAGTTTGTGAAACTACAACTACATAAAAGAAAGCAAACTAGTGCTGAAATAATTCATAGATCAGACATCAAGGAAATTTTTGTGACAAAATTGTCTAAAAGACAATGCTGGCAATATTCTCTATGTCACTATTTTTGACAAATCCCTTGAAAAGACCAAAACCAACAATGAATTGATCCTACTAGCAAGTATTGCCTGTATATCTAAAGCCTGATATAGCTTATATTCTGTGCCACTTACCTCTATTGTTGTCCAAGAACTATGTATTTTGAATTGTCCTCACATACATCTCTCTGCTGCTGTAAACACTAACAAGAGCACTAAATGTGTATTAATCCGCATGGTCTTTTCATGGGATTCGTTGACAATATGCAAAATATAGAATAATGCCATACGTATCCTTTTGTGTTTTTACTTTAGAAATTACCAAATTTTACAATATTACAGCACATTGAATACCTTTGAGATCTGGTTACTTGAAACTATTTTACTATCTATACTAATAGAACACATAACTTAATAATGTATTCAATAATGAAACAATTAATTGCAGGCCCAATACAAACGAAGGTGTTATCTTTTGCAGTTTCTTCCTGTGAGTTCATATCAGAGCATTCTTGTATGTTTTTTTTCATAGGTCCCTGCCGCTCTGCTCTCATTTGCCTGGGATGCAGCTGTGCAGGCAGATATCGCAGCCGCAGGTGGAAAGAGCCCCGCCCTCCTCAAACCAGACCTGCTGGAAACCATTCGGACCCTGAGCTGAGCAGACTTCCCCCTGAACTCTCCCTGCTACCTTCCTCCCTGGCACAACCAGGGTGAAATTGCCCCTTACAAATGACTAGCGATACCTTTTATTTTTTACAAATGCTAACTTACTACTGTATGTCAGTAGCAGCGTTATAGACGAGGGGCAAATTCACTCTAATGCGCTTGTTTTGCTGAGTCTCCTCATACCCGCCTCCCGCCACTGAGGGGGATAATGTCACCCTGCAGTCTGCCTCAGCAACACATGCTGTTGAAAGAAGCACTAACAGATGTAAGCAGAAAGCAAGGGACACATGTTGTTTTGTTGTTGCATCCTGAATGTACATGCCGGCAGCAGTCAACCATTCAGGTATACTTTACATGGCATGTTCAGACCTTGTTTAACTGTGTTGCTACTTTTTCCCAAGTAAACAATCCATCTGGCTCACACGACAGTCAGGTTAACAGAGCGAACGCCAGATACTATTGTTGAATCTATCGAGTGTCTTGGCGCAAGACTTGAAATGCTGTTAGTTTTGTTTGGTAATGCTCAAGGTTGAGTCAGTGTTTTGTCTGTAAACTGAATGTCAACCGCACTGATACGAGTCCGGCTCTGTTCCTGTAAACATATGTAAGCTTCTGTTGCCCGTTTGTCCTCTGCTCTGCAGTGGCCTCACACTCCTTGGTGTTGTACAACAGTTTTCTGGTTGCTTCAATAATTAAAAACCTCAAAAGTAAATTAGTTAATAAGTTTTATGTGTACAAGCATGAGCCCAAATTATGTTTTCAGAATAATTTGACTTCACATTGAGAAAACCTTTGCAGACAAATATTTATACACCGAAGAGATCCCACCTGATTAAGTTTTATAAGTGTTGGGCTGACGATTTAATAGCGAATCTAATACAAAAATATGTTGTAACAGTTTTAAGCACTTTCGGGACCTGTTAAAACTCTATAAGACACAGTAGGTGTCTAAATGTAAAATGAAAGACATAGTATGTGGCACATATGTAGCTTTGTCCACACTGCTTAAGTGAAGAATAATTTAATTTTCGAGGCTCACTGCAGAAGCTTCATGTTGTCAACTTGCTGTAGCATGCAGGCAGTCATGATTTACAATTATGTTGTTAAAACTAGCAGCATGGACTCCTGTTGTATTAATAATGGTGGTTTTAATTAATGTATTTGTTTGTATCAAACACATTTCCGTAAGACAAAAAGGGTCTATATTTCAAACATGGTGGGAATATATGAGAATGCAATTCATGCAACGTACCAGCCCACTGAACCCAACGAGTCAATTTGAAAGACCAAAAATCTTTCTTAGCTTCACCCCTTCCACTGAAACATGAAGGTTAGTACATTTATTTAGTTAGTGGTTTTGCTGCACATTAATCTATACCAGTTAAATCAGTAAAGAGGGGACAAATTGTGCATTTTATTTCTATAGTTAAGAGTGAATGATAATTATTTTAATTAATAGTATTTGTTTCTCCTGCTTGTTGTTGGTTAAGATGACAACAAACTACCTCTCACTGCTCTTTCTTAAACATCCCAAGTGAGTTCAGTACAAAAACAACTAATAACAGAAGTAGATGTTTAAAGTCACTGGGTTGTGTGACAGTAATAGTTGTCCAAAAACACAACACACAACTGGGGGCTAACAAGTTGTCAACTATCCGTTTCATGCAGAATTTAATGCAGAATTTAATGCACAATCCCAGCTTGCCAGGCTGTCAGCTATTAGCGACATTTCCTCTGCTGTCCAGTTGCCCACAGTATCTACGGAAGGGTTTAAATGTGTTGTAACCTTTTAAAAATGATTAGTGAGCAGCTGTAATCTGTCCAAATGTCATGTTCTGTTGCTTTTTAACCTGCCTGTAGTAAAGATGGCTTGCATTGCATCTTTACTTTTGTTTAATAAACATAACTATGAGGCAAGTCAGTGTTTTAACTTCAAAATGTGCCTAAAATGAAGCTACTTAACTACAGACACACTGTGTAGAAGATTACAATCATTAATTTCCTTGGACTAAAATGTTTTGAATTCTAGTGTTGGACATATAGACATATTTAAATAATGCTTTATTGAAGACAAACTTAGCACCTGCTAATTACACAACTGAGGGCTCAGTGCATGTCTGACACCTTAAATGTGAACAGCAGTGTTTTAAGTAGTGGACAGCTTTTCACTACTTCAAATGCTAATAAAATACAAATTAATGGACCGGAGTGGTAATAATGCAGTGCCTATGAAATGTGTTCATGTGTCCTGGATCAACAGAAGATGTAACTTAGCTTTTGTTTACCAGTGATTCAACAAAGAGTGACAACATGAAAACAAATCTCTACAAATTGATCTAAATTCTTCACAGATGACCCTCTTCCTATGATCAAATGAGACCTGAAATAAGTTTTTTTCTGACATTAAATATTATGTACGGTGTAACTGTCCACATCAGCAGAAACATGAAGTCTGGTGGTGCAGCTTCATGCTGTGGGTCTGACTCTGAGCAGCAGAGGATGCAATAACTGCAACAAAATACACAAATCCTGGTGCAGTCTGTAGGGGAACTGAACGTACCAGAGTGGCCAAAAAAAAAGCTGATCAGTCATGATCCCCATGTAAGTCCTCCAAGTTTGAGCAGTTTTGCAAAGTATGTGGAAAAATGCTTTATTTTTCAGATCCAAAATTTCCAGATAATTTTCTAGTTTTGTGGGAGGAACTATGTAATTTGGTATTAATTATAGGGTAAATGGTGTTAAATTGGTACACTTCCAAATAATCACATTCAACTAATTGCCAGCATAAGCTATTGAGTACTTAGTCATTTCAACATATAAGGTTTTCAATAGTAAATGAATATTTACTTGAGCAGGTCTTAAAGGAAAACCTATTTCCCTATAATTAGTATTCCATTACATAAGAGATTCTCAGGAAATAATCCAGAAATTTCCTGTCAAATAAAGCATCACCAAAATTGCAGTGCCCAGATGTGCAGAGCAGATTTAGACCTTGTTATCGTTTAACAGTCTTTCGTTAGTTGATGTAAAAAAATAAAATTAAAAAAAAAAAAAAGAAGCCCAATTACATCTGCTGTTATTCAAAGAGGTGAAACAATAAAATGGAATAAAATGATGGAAAAAATCTTAATGTACAACAAGCACTGTTGAGCAGCCTCAAGGACAACAGCATCTCCTCTTAAACAAAACAGTTCAGTTATTGATAGGAAATATAAGCAACTGTTAAAACCGTGATATGTTAGTT
Organism: Thunnus thynnus; assembly: GCF_963924715.1. Taxonomy (NCBI): domain Eukaryota; kingdom Metazoa; phylum Chordata; class Actinopteri; order Scombriformes; family Scombridae; genus Thunnus; species Thunnus thynnus. The sequence goes on along the minus strand of NC_089524.1, from coordinate 24,804,915 downwards.
TCACGCTACCAAGGGATCCCAGATGGAGGGTGTGGAATGAATGGTATATAAAAGTGCAGTACTTTTATTCATGTTTAATGAATTTATCCTGTTCAAGTATTCTTGAAAAAAAAAAAAAAAACAACAAAACAAACAGAAAATACATATTTATAAAACATGACACCGGACCTAACTGTACAGGTACAGATCTAGCAACTACTCCATTGAGTTGTCAGAATTAGAAATTGCAGAATAAATGCACAAAGGGAAATGTACAGAGGGACTTGTAGCCTCTTATTTCCCAACCCTAACTTCTGGTAAACTATATACATTTAGAAACATGACCAGATACTTAGAAATCCAATAACATAATGAAGTCAACATTTCCAAAACCGTAAATAATGCTGTTCTTGATGTCTTGGATGCTTCTTGTCATGACAATCGGACATTTCTGTTCTGCTCTTTCTTCTTCTGTTCAACCCAATCTGCTGTAGCAAAAGCAGATGCCCACAACACACATGCCTGACTGAAACGTCGATGCAAAAATCAGACACATAGTTAATGATCATTTGGTCAAATCTGCCCTTAATACTCAAATCAGGCACTCTGATTTTACGCACGACTACATTTTACAGGCAAGATGGGACCTGACACTCACAATTAGGTGACAGGGAACTCATAATACTGAGCAGACACCAGCGTGACCTGCTGTGAATTGCCTGTATCAGAGTGCTGTGCTTCATCTTGCTTGATTCTGTCTTGGACACAGTAGAGTTTAGACCCTGGAGGGAGGAATTTAATGAAGGAAAGATGGGCGTTGGGGTAGAGGCAGGTGCAGGGTTCCCTAGATGACCAGAGACAGGGTGAGGGCCTGTCCTGTCCTCAGGCAGTGGCAAGTGTAGGAGCGGCGCTGGCCACTGGGAGAGCAGCTTCGTCAGAGGGGGTGACTTCCATCAGGCCATCTCCCTCACTGGTTGAGCCTACAGAGTAAATGTTGCAGAAGGTTTCATTTAAATTATGAAAATAATAATTCAGCAAACTTGATATTTTTTAAACTTTGTACAGAGTAAGGCTAGTCGTTTCCTCTCACTTCCAGTCTTTATACTGAGCTAAAGCTGCAGCTAGGTCCTTCATGCAAAGACATGAGTGGTTTTTATCTTTCTCATTTAAAGGCTGAACATGTTTCTCTGGGCTGCACTTAAGTCAGACTCTCATTTGTGGATGACTCCTCAGAATCTACAGCACACCTAATGAAATTGCCTCTTTCACAATTCATCAGTGTGTACTCTGGAAAGGTAGTAAGACAGAGGGTCTCCCATTGCTAGATGTAGTCAGTTTGTGGGTTCACGTCTCTGTGCATAAATCAGCATGTTTTGGTTCAGGCATGAGCTCCCTCCATTTACCCTCCCAAAATACAATCAAAAGATTCACAACCTAATTAAAAAAATAATTGAAGCTGAGAGAGGGGTGAGCATAAAGGTGAAACTGAACTGAAACCAGAAGAACTCAACTTGGTCTGTGTTTCATTGTGGATACTTAATAAAAAAAGGAGATGAAACTAAAAGCATCACTACCTCATTAGAACATAAGTGAGAAAATAGTGAGAGAAAGTGAAGGAGAGAGAGAGGTGCGAGCATAAGAGGAAAACTAAACTGAAACTGAAACACATTACTCGGTCTGTATTTCATTGTGGTTACTGAATTTAATTAAAGAAAAAACAAAAGCCAGTGCCTCTGAGACCAGAACAGCAAAGCTAGAACTGCTAGTCAGAAAATGCCTTTAGGTGAAGATGCAGGGGTCCTTTGGACATGTTCCTGTTTGTTTTGTACAACATTTCTGGGTTATTTTCCTTCTCTGTTTCAAGATCAACCATCAGCTTGCTTGAGGGCTGTACTACGCATTGATATTTGAGAGGTGTTTGCGTTGGCTCTTCTGCAACCTATTAGGGCCATAATATCCGACTCCATCACAGAACTGGTCTAAGTACCAGTAATTTCTGAAATCTTTTTCACATACATATATGATACAAAACTTTAAGTGGTCTGAATCTGGGAGTTATGATTAAAAACTGACAGCTTCTTATTCCTCCTTCATAACTCACCATTCGGTGCAGAGATGATGATACAATCTTCCTCATCGTCATCCTCAGTGTCAGCTTGAAAACCGTCTGCCTCCATTGCTTCCGTCTGGCAAAGGCAGAGATGTTAGGACCATTTGAGACAGTAATAAGCTACACTTTACTTGTGAAAAGCAGATTTTTCATGAGATGATAATCTGGACCAAAAAGGGATGCTAACTTTAATACAAAATTAACTAAAATGTCACACTGAAGTGAGTGAAAATCTGTTTTTCTACCTGCTCAGGGTCAGTACATCTCTTCATGAACTTGGTGATTGACATGCTGCCTGTGCTCTTCCTTTTGTTGGAGGATGAAGATGTGGTGGAGGAGGTCTGAGGTGTAGTAGGAGAGTTTCCCTGAGAGCCTGTGGCTGCCTGGGGTTCTTCACGGGACTCTTCTCGAGCTCCTGTGGTGAGGTAGGTCCACTGGCAGGGCACTGGAAGAGCCTCCAGGCCAAAACGGGACAGAGTGTCTGTATGCACGTACCAGCAGCAGCGTCTGTAAGTCGAACGCTTCTCATAAACAGCGTTTTTCTTGATGAGGCGCTTCAGCTGTATTCTGATGAAAGGGGGGAGTAAAAAAGTCATTTAAATTGAAGTCAAAAGATTCATAAGAATAAGATGTGCAGTGGCTGTACATCTGTACAATGTATCCGAGTGGCCAAACAGATGTTTTGACGTTATTTAACATGTGACTAGCAGGGTCCATATATGGACTTTAACTGATTCAACCCAGGTCGAGCTCATCGTGTCCACACCAAATTATTTACAATATAAAACTCAGTCAGAAACTCTCAGATCAATCATTTGAATATAGTGATGTAGTTGGTAAATATAATTACTATAGTAGTTATTTGTGAAGCACTATGTCACATATTTACAAATAAACTGTTATCACCAAATAAGTTTTACCTGGTGGGAATGTTGTCTGCGGGGCTCTGAGGGCTGGACAGTTCAGGAGGTGATGAAGAGGAGGAGGTCTGCTGACGACAAAACTCCTGAAACTCAGTGATGATCACTTTGCTGCTGTTGAGATTGCCGTGCAGCAGAGGCAGCAGCTGAGCGAGTACTGTGAACGAAAAGAGCATTAAAGAGTTGTTAAAGTGACGTGTCATTAACTCATAAATAAGCCAAAAAAAGGCCTTTTAAAATGGTAACTTGAAACTTAAATGAATACCTTACAGGGAATAAAAATGTATTTATTAAGAGTTCATCTAATTCCACTATAAAAAAAGTTTTTATTTTGTATACTAGTGAACTTCCCTCCCCAAAGTTTCCTTCCAATTTCCTGTTACTATCAAATCGAACACCTTAAAGTAGACATACCTATAGAAAGGTGGGCCAATTAAAATAACATTAATATGGTAGCAAGCATTAATGATAACAGTAACAATAACTAACAGTATACCTAGAAAAAAAGGAAAAACACACAAACACAAGAAATTAACAGTTACTATTGACATTTCTAGCAGCTGATGACAAAGCCACCAAAACAATTAATCAGTTTAGTTTTTCTGAGTTTCCCTCCACTTAATAAAGGGAATAGAACCAGGTCATCATACTTTGGTGTAGCACCACCTTTACGCTTCCAAAATAAGGTAGTAAATGCATGACCTCACTGAATTTTAGCACACAATATACATAATATGTTGACAAAACACTTTCAATTGCTAGCACCATCAGGCTGAACAGGGATGCACAATAACAAATAACACAAAAACAAACTAGCCAACCATTTCAAGCCACTGACAATTTGATTCAACAAACTTGCCACGTGGTCAAAATACAAAGAGAATATGTCAGATAAAAAGTTGCAACTGGCACTGTAAGGTTTTGTCTGCTGATAAGGGCAACTCAAGCCAACAGAGCCAGAAAAAACAGAAAACTGCAGACAAAGTCAGTCACCCGCAGCCCAATGGCTGAGAAGCCCGCTTCGTTTGCAAGGACCCAGATAGATCATCACCAAAGGGCGGCTGTTCACCAGCTTTCATCCATTTATACAAGTGAATCACGTGACACACACACACACACGCTTACATTGTTCTTCTCTTTGTGACAGCTCCTTTGGGCTGGGGGTGGTGTCTGGCTTCGGTAAAGGCTCCACCAGACACACAGCGTAGGGCTGGAAGAGCTCAGAGCCAGGTCCTTCTCCCTCCCAGACGCAGCCCCTCACCACTGGCTCCAGCACCTTCATCTTCTTCTTGGTGGACATCAGCTCATCCCACTCCCTTGCTTTCAGCTTCTGTTGCATTTTCTGCTTCTCCGCATCGCCACCATCCTGGAAGGTTACATGTGCGTTAACAGTGGTGCAAACAGGAAGCAGAAACATTGTCCGAGTATTTTGAAACAAGAAGAGAAAATCCAAACAACTATTGTCTAGCAGGAGATAAATCAACGTTTGTATTGCAGCTCCTTTCATACCCATTCTTCCAGTGCCCCTTCATCATCCGAAAGGTAGCCATGAGGAACAAAGAAGCCGTCGTCATCGTCATTGTCATCTTCACCTCCTTCCTCCTCATCCTCCTGAAAATGATAAACAGTTCAAAGTCTTTTAAAAAGTAAAATTATTGTCTCCTTGTTCATACTACATTCCTGCTTTGAAGACGCAAGATTAACATAACCGTGTACGTTGTTGCTTTCTACAGTTCAAGAAACTAAAGCTGATTTACTGTCACGCTCTCAATACATTCACAAAAAGACACTAACAATATTTTATATGTTTTGATTATTCTGATTGTAATTCATTTTTTTCAAGTTACATTAATTGCTGCATGTAGATGTGAGCAGAGAAGGTGTTGTTTGAAATTTAGAGATTTTGGAGTCAGCAGCCAAACAACAAACTTTAATGCAAGGACCAACAAAATTCTCACTGTACTTAACAAAATATCCATGTTTACTGAGTTGGATTTCATGACAACATAACCTCATACACTTGCGACTGCTCTGCCAGTTTCAAGGCTCTACAAGTTGATTGTTATGGTGTCTTGAAAGAAATGGAAACCAGTGGCTGCCCGAGACTTGGGAAATCCATCTAAAAATGTATGCTTTGGTTAGCAATAATGCTAATTAAACTCAGTTTGTAGGAACATACTCGTACTTTTGCAGGTACATTAAGCTATTGTACTGGGAACTGGTGTAGATACTTCATTAAAAAGAGAACAAATAAAGGAATATTAAATATAAAATATTTTCACCCTCCAGTGAAACTCACCCCTTCACTATGTGAGAGGGACTCTCCTGGTTCCTCTTCCTCCCATTCCTCATCACTGTCCACCTCGTAGTCCAACACATCCTGTGGTGACAGAGCACAGCTGTTAGTGTCACAGTTACTCAAATAAAACTGTCTGGGATAAAATGCAAATAAATATCAAAGCTAGAAGATTATCGAAAGAGATATGCCAGTATTATCAATTTCAATATCCATTTAAAAAAAAGCATGCCATGCTTATTACTATTGGGACGTCGTATTTCTGAGGTGACAAACTGAACAAACTGATAAAATAAAATCAGTTTACCTTGTCTTGTCTGAGGGGGCAGCGCGGTGAGATGTGTGAACTCTTCTTACTCCAGGTGCCCCAGTACGCTGGACGGTAGTTCTCATGAAATTGCAACAGCTTCATGGATCCGTATCGTTTACGGTCTGGCACGCCATCTGGTTTGGGCCTGTCCACTGCTATAGACTCCCTGAGAAAAAAAGCACAAAAAAGCAGCTGATAATATTTGTTTGAAAACGTAAAAGTGAAACAGACTCACTGGTCACTTTATTAGGTAGACCTGTACAATCTAATGCAATATAATACAACAGCTCTGCCATGCTGTGAATTCTACTTTTATGACACTTATGACGGTCAGAAAGGTGATAATTATACTTTGTATCCTGTGTTGTTGTTGTACTAGACTGTGTTATATTGAAAAGGTGTTTCTAATTTTTGTCCATCCAATTCACATAAATGAAGGGGGCAAAATATTAGAAAAACTTTTTCAATACCATGCAGTCCTTCAATGAATCCCTAAATACACTTCTAGCAGAGCTTTGAAGCTATGAGGAAGCAATGTCGGAGTAGTGTTTGAGTGTTTGGAACACACAGATGAAAACAGTGAAGAGATGGATTATAATGCAGGAGGGGTTTAAGAAGTTTCTACGGATGTTTAGATATTATTTTGGCTTGGTTGCCATTGAAATCCATTGTTTACAGCAGTGAATTCAAACTGGCTACAGCTGTCTTCTTCATAAAGGAGCAAGATGCAAACTTTTCAGAGTCAGCCTTCATGCCTACGGGGGTCAGTATTTAATCATCAAGAGACAGATTCAACTGAGATTTTATTTAAAGAGAGGTAATGTTATTACCCAAAATTAAGTCCCAACAGGTTAATATAATGTGGCAGGCAATGAAATGCATTAGAGAACAACATTTAAATTGCTGTTCCCAATTGTTCTTACAGAGGATTTTCAAAGGTCTGACCCTTATTAGGTCTGTCATCGATGCAGGTCCCTTGACATGGGCAACCATGCTGGAGGCAGAGTAGGCAAACTAGGAAAAACACTATTACTAGTCTCACCTGAGCAAGTCTGTCTGTCTGGGTTGAGTGGGGCCTGACCAACGGGGTTTTCGTCCGATCCATTCCTTTAGTCCACTCAGGTTATCACCAGGGTTCCGCAGGTACTGGTCTAGTTCCTCTAGAACAGAGTCCTCACACTGAACCCGGCACAGTGGTGCCAGAGCCATGTTTTCTTTTATCTCGAATGGAGCAAACTTCCCACATGCAGCTGCAAGTGTCTGAAACAGCAACGAAAGCAAAGAAGTTGCAGTTATGATAAAACTGTTAACTCAATACTTCATTGTGTAATTGATCTTTGACACCTGCCTAAATCAAAATGATTTCTGTTAGAAAGTGAGAGATCAACCAACCTTTGGAGCCTGTTGGATCTTAGGTTTCTGTAAAAACCTTGTGATTTCTCCTTTCTCAGCTTTGAAGCGCTATAAACAGACAGACATTGGTTAACAGGTTATCTGGTATAATAATCCACTGCAAACCTGAAGCATGTATCTAGCGCCCACCAACACCTTTCAACATAAACTCACATCTTTCTCTTCTTTCAACCGTTTCTCCTCTTCCTTCATTCGCTTCTCCTCTTCCTTCTTCCGTTTCTCTTCAAGCTTAGCCCTGGGGCAAGTTTAAAGCACAACATTAAGAAAATAAATTCACCAAAATAAATATTATCACATTTTAACCAACACTGACTTGTGGGACTCAAAACATGTCAGTACGATACGTCAAGACTTTAGAATCATAGAAATCTTGCGTGACTCACTCTAGCTTTGATTTCCGTAGCTCCTCCTTTGCTTTTAACCTCTCTGCCTTTTCCTTCTCCTCCTTCTCTTTTTTCTCTCGTCTCTCTCGTTCATCTTTTTCCTTTTTCTCACGTTTTTCCCTTTCTCGATCCTCCTTTAGTTTGCGAGCCTCTTCTTTCTTTTTCTCTTTTGCAGCTTTAGCCTCTTCCTTCTGTCGCTCCTTCTCCTGTCGCAGCCGAAGCCTCTCCTCTTGTTCTTGTAAACTCTACAATAACCAAAATTCATCATCAGTTTTCCCTTTAAATGGTGGTTTTAATAAATGATCAATTGTGTAAGAAATATGACAAAACAGGTTATGTTTTAAAGCTATGCAATGAATGATTTATGAATCAGCAAGGGAGTCTGAGACAGACTTCAACCCCAGCTTGTAGTGTATACATCAAATGTCTCACCTTTAATGAGCGTCTTTTCATCTTTTTCTGATCTGCTGGTATCTTGGGGGTTTTCTTTGGCTCCTATACAGAAAAAAACAAAAAAAACCCCAACTCTGATGACTGACCGAATGATTTGATACAATGTCTTCCAGTCTAAAGAGAGTCATTACCTTATATTTAAATGAACCTTGTCTTTTCAATTTATTGACATCACTTTTTTAATTACTTAATTTCTGCACTCGTGCGATTTTCACTGGGTAAAATATTGCTGTAAAATTGAAATTATTATATTCAGGAGTGGAATTTTGATTAGTCTAATACTGATGTTATTGTGCATAAATATCTACAATACATCTAAAAACATTAGACATCCTTAAAACACTGCGACACTATCAATAGAGATATTTGATTGTCCTCAATATTGTCCAACTCTCATGTGATAAAATAAAAACTAAATTATTTATTGAATTTTATGCTCAGGAAAATATCAAGTAAAATATACTATAGGGTTAACATGTCACAAAAGTCTATTAAATCACTGACAGGAAGCAAATGCTAATCAAAATCTCTGAAATCTGAGTGTGAAACAACAAACAGCTTATTGTTTAAATCATTTCATCATACAGTGCATTACCATGCTGTGCATTGAAATACATTTTTGTATGATTTTTGAGATACATTAGCATATAATTTCTTAGGAATTAATATTGTGATAGACATTTTGTATTACAGGATTGAACAAAAAGCAAAAAATGGGAGCTGCACATACTGTAGGCGTAGTAGTGGGTGTAGGGTCATCAGTGTTGGACTTCTCTGGTGAGCTTTCAGACATGGAGCTGACTGATGAAGCTGACAGCATGGACCTGTTTCCCAGACTGGAAACATTTCCTGACTCATTCTGCTCCTCTGGCTCACTGTCAGAATCCTGCGTTGTGTCAAGCTGAGAGACAGATGTTGTCTCATTCCCATCTTTTTCCTTTTCTTCCTCTTCCTCGTCCTCATCCTCGTCCTCGTCTCCTTCATCATTATTGACTTCTATGCAGTCTAAAGTGTGTGTTTTAGGAGTGTGATCGACATTACTGGATTTCCCAGGAGAGGTGGTTTTGTCTTTGCTTTGATGCTTGTCTTTTGTTGGGCGGCAGGGAGAGTCAGGAGCTGGTAAAACAAGGCACTTTACAGGAGATGACGTGTTTTCGTCAGTAAGATCTATAACCATGTTCTCATCTGAGCCTGCAGGACGCCTGCGGCTGAGGAAGCCATCAAGGGGCCCGCGACCATTAACCAAGGGTGGTCCGTTGCACACAGGGGGTGGAGAGGACTCGTCGTTATTCTCCCTGTCTGAGACTCCTTGTTCAGGACAGGAATGTTCACAGGGGCGTTTAGGCGGCTGGTTCTCTTTAGGTTCAGGGTTCAGGCGCTTGAATGGGAGACGAGCTGCATGCAGAACACAAAATACTAAGTCACCATCAATGGCTATTGTGTTGCATCTCTCCATGTGCAACAGGTGATAGGGCTATTGCAAAGTTGTTCATAAAAATGCTATTCAACAGCAACAAAAATTCACTAAGGTTACAACAAATTAAATAAATAGAAGTCATTTATAATTGTTCATTAATGTGTTTATGTAAAGTAATGTCAGTGACAACAAAAGTTTAAGTTTAATGCACTCAGATCTCATAACTATAGAGGGAAACTATAACCATCTTGCTGGCAGCTTATGTGAACTTGTGTAATTCTTATGTGTATTAGTTGGGTTGGCTGTTCCACACGTGTGCATGTACTACTATGTCAATATAACACCAAACACATTGAGGATATGATTAAAAATACACAATAGTGGTAATAATTAAGCGAACATAATGAATATGTAAAGGTGGAGTAATCATTAAAGATTGCTGAAGATGTAAGGTATGGTTATGGCCAGTATTAAAATGATCAACCCTCTAAAATAGATTATCATCAATGTTATCTGACAATTTCTGACTCTTAGATACAGATAGATAATCTTTCAATTTTGTCAAAAATTCTTGAAAAATAAAAATAAAAGTTTATATTTACCTTGTACAAGTTTCTTGTTGGCATTGTTGTTTGACTTACAAGCCATACCTGCAAAGAACAGAAACATCATCAGAAAGTAGTACTTCACGCAAAACTGTGCTTCAAAATATTCAAGTTTGGAATAATGAACTTGCTCAGAAATTGGTCACAGAAAAATCAATCATTGACAGTTTTGACAACTGTGGAACTGACACCTGTTGTGGTAACAGTTGAAGCTTTTGGTAGCAGATGAAAGGGCAGTGCTGACTTAAAGTGACAGCCACTGCAAATCAACCTTTCAGTATATAACTCATTTGACTTACTATGTTGGAAATCATAAAACCTAGGTGAACAACAAACATCTAAAGAAATAAAAACTCGGCTTTCGCCCTAGTGTGGCAACGTAGCATTAGTTTACTACTGTAATAACCACACGACCGTGTAGCTCCTGAACTGTAGGCCTTCCTAAAATACGAAACGCATAAGTATTAATGTAAAACTCTGTCAAATGACAAATACGTTCTCAGTATCAATCTTCATGTGTTGCATTAATGACACATTAGTTTCCAACGTTGGTGTGCTGCCGCTGCAATATTGTAATGAACGTCACGTTAATGGTTGTGTTTGGTTTGCTCTCCCGCCAACCGGTATATCAGACGGTGCAGCAGGCCCGGCCGAGTCCGCAGTGGGCACGCACCTTTGGGCTGACAGGCGAGGGTTGCCTGCCCGACCACAACACTGAAAACTTAATAAACTACGGGAAAATGATGCACATACTACAGCCGCAAGAGGCTCGGATGTGTGAGAGAGCGAAGACAACTGAGCAGCTCTGGAGGTTCACCTATGAGAACAGCTTTCATGCTAATGTTTAACCAATTCACGGACGCTAATCATAGTAGCAGCTCTGCTAAGCACCCCGGAGAGCTATGAGCTAGCACATCAATTGTAGTGCAAGCCACTAGGTTTAAGATTTTTAACGCAATGGTAAGGGTCTCCTGAATGTGAAAATAACTGCTAACGTTACTAATAGGTTGAGACCCAACTTTAACATGACGATATTGTTTGTCATGGGACGTTTAGCTACGTTTTCACATGATACTAATATGATTACATTAGCAACTGCACCCAGGCAGTAGCCAAGTTAGCTGTATACAACTGGTAGCTGCCATGTTTGAAACGTTAGCGGCAGAGTTTTGTATTAAGTTAGCGGTTATATCAGTTAACATTTGGCTCGTAACGATGACAACAGCGAACGTTAACGGTCTGTGGTCAGGGGAAACCGGGGTTGTTAGCGTCAGATTTAACTTTACTGTCACTCCGTTTGACGTCGTTTTATGTTCGCTTTATAAGTATACCATACTCCGTCTACATAACAATAATAATAATAAACACTTTGGTAAGTTGGTAGGACTATGTGCCAGCCTGCTAGACGTGGCATTAGCATTACCTCTTCTGCGGGGAGTCGATGCTGCCAAATGTCCGTCCACGGATGGGTTTTCCGCCGCCAGCATCCCAACCACTAACCCGGGGCCCCGCTAGTTAGCAATATTCTCCGGTGAACCGACTTCAAAACAACGGGGCAGATCGTGTAAACACCCGAGAATGCCCGCGATTATGAATCGAATCTAGACTTGTTGTTCAAACGACATGTATTTCCAATTTATTTCACATAAACCATAGCGCATTAACTTTCCGCATCTCCCACATACTCCCTTGGTTTACCCCGCTGCCTGCCTCGCGCTCCTCAGTCGGAATTGGCGGGAGTGTGTCACGTCCATCAATAACCGGCGCTGATTGGTCAGAGCCAAGCTACTATCAATGGTGGAGGCGCTTGTTTTGTACAACTGCGTTGCACGTTTGCACCGCCTTTCATTGTCATAAAGTGCTTTGAAATATCCTTAGCGGACGTTGAATTACAAATGTTACGTGACATTGAATTTTTTAATCAGAAAGACGATATTTCTTGAGCTCATTTCATACAGTTGCGTAATATACTCTTTTTTTTAATAAACAATATTATCAACCCCGACCCGGAACACCCTGTGCTCTAAACCAAACAACGACAGATGTACGTCAACGGGCACGCCTTCTCGCTGATGTTTTGGGCTTTCTGATTGGCCGCGGAGTTTGACTTTCTGGAGTCAGGGTTGCCATGTTGTGGGATAGTGCAATAAAAGGAAAGAGTCGGAGTGAAGTTTGACGATGCCGGTTCCTCGTGCATGATTCTTCACTCAACTACAGTTATCATTAGTTGGGCATAGTACACGACATTTCCAAGACGTTCATATATTGTTAATTCAAATATTGCTTTACACATTTTGAGAGACAAAAGTATATTTTGTTACTAACTCTCACCACCCACGCTTTTGTGGATAAATGAAGTTGTCGAATGTTGAAAATAAAAATCCTAGATAAATTCTTACAAAAAGAAAAGGGTTGCAATTGTGTGCTCCAATATGACAAGGGACTGTCCTAAACTGTTTACAGAATGAGCATGTTTATATTCATGGGTGGGATCCCGGGATCCGAAGTAAGAACGGTGTCATGTTGGAGTCACGCGTTTCCCGTTTACCGCTCACATGAATCCTGGGACTTGTAGTTCTTCAGGCGCCCGAGCGTGTTGAATACAAACGGTTTGGAACTACAGAGTGCAACGGTGCAGCGCAGCCGCAGTATGCTTGATGGGGTCGAAAAAGCGCATCCTGAATGATTCCCGGACCCCTGTGGTTGTCGACGGAAACGTGAAGAGATAAACGGTCTCCCGGTAATGTTTCTGTGTCTTTATGATGTTTTACGGTGACTCGGTTTGCTTTAAACAGTCTTTTCGCTCCTCGTCAACTGACAGCCAGTTAGTCAAATGAATCAACAGCGGTAGATAGAGACACTACAGCTCATCTCTGCTGGACGACCCAGCTCTCTAACAACACTCTTTAGCTGCTACCTACTGTATAATACCACACATAACGTTAACATGTGATGACATCGAAAAGTGGTATAGTTAAAAAGAAATATAATGAATTTAATATCTTTGTATAAGGTAACTTGTTTGATCGAAATTGAGAATGTGCAGCCAAAACAAGCCACGAGTAACGCAACTTCAACTGGTTGAAAGTTAAGCATTAGCTTTGTAAATTGTTAACACTCTCGTTCTAGCCATATGCCATTTAAAAACAAGCTATGAATAATTATGTAATGCACAGTAAAAGATTTGAAAGAAAAAGGTGTTCCTGACCGGAATGGTGTCAATGTGAGTGTTTACTGCTGCCTAACTGCTGATTTCCATTTCTCTAGATTTGTATTTTCCAGGAAAGAGTGCAGACTTCACAATGGCAGGTATGTCACATAAAACCTTGTCTATCTATCTATCTGAAGTTACACTCTCTCTGCAGTGTGTTCAGGCACGCTGTCAAATATTTAAATGTAAAATGTGAACTGCTACGACTGTACTGTTGTGGTGACACTTAACTTTCTGTTTCAGAGAGAGTGAACAACTTTCCTCCCCTGCCTAAGTTCATGAGAATTAAACCATGCTTTTACCACAATATTGAGGAAGAAATTCCTGCTCAGCACCAGCAGCTGGTGCGCAGAGTCTATATGCTTTGGATGAGTAAGTGTTACTTTCTGAGTGGAAGCAGAAGTTCTCCCCTTTCTTGTCAGTTTAAAAAAAGATTACTTCCTTTCCTTTTCTCTCCTCACATCTCCACTGTCCTCTCTCCTCTTCAGTGTATTCAGGCACGCTGTGTATGAATGTTATCTCGTGTATTGCTTGGTGGGCTGGAGGTGGATATGCCTCCAACTTTGGCTTCTCTCTGCTCTGGCTCATCCTCTTCAGCCCCTGTAGTTACACATGCTGGTTCAGGCCACTCTACAAAGCTTTCAGGTTAGTCAACATATGATAAATCTCAAAAAGCAGAATCATTTCTTAAATTACTTTCAGAATATTGATATGTATGTTGTTTAAGTTTTATCCCCCACCCAACATTTTAAACCAACTTAGGCTTGTTTTCTAACTTATGTACCTAATATTTAATCACTTTTTTGATTCAAACTTTTGCATTTTCTGTGGTGGGAGTAGTCTGGTAAAAAGTGAGAATATGAATACTCTTAACACAAGGAAAAGACATTGAGCTGTTGATGTATGAGTCCAAAAACGATTGCTGCAAAGGAGCTTCTAGCTTCACGATTTGCACTTGAACCCAGCATTTCTAGCCTTTCTACGTTATGTTCAGTTGAGTACATCATGCAACTACACCAGTGGGAGGAAGCAACATTGAAATAAATATAGAGCTTCAACTCTTCAACTTCAACTCTAAGCTTATTTGTGTCATCCTGTTGTATTCTCTCTCTCGCTATCTTTCTTTTTTTCTTTTTTTTTTGTTCATAGGGCTGATAGCTCGTTCAACTTCATGGCCTTCTTCTTCATCTTCTTCCTCCAGTGTGTTTTGGCCCTCATCCAGACTATAGGAATCTCTGGCTGGGGAACATGGTGAGTTGAACCAAACCAGCTCTCAAAACTTTGCACATGTTGCCTGCCAGTTTTTTTTTTATCAGGGAGTGGGTCATGAGGGCTTATCTCATGACACTTGCGTTGGATTTTAAGCACATTTTCGACACATGAAACATTTGCCAACATTGTTTCTCACAAAGTTGTTTTGAAATGATTTCAGAGCATGTTTCTAAAATCTTTCACATATATACAAAGCAACTATTCTTTATTCCGCAGTTACATTTTAAATAACTTTAATAGATAACGCTCTTAGAAAATGTTCTTTACTTCATTGGAAAACCCTTTATCATCATTTTAGGGCACATAAAAGCTAATATTTTTATTATGTGGGTGATTAATTGAAAACAGGATTAAACTACAACATTAACACTTTTTATTTAACATTTGAATAAAGGTACGGTAATAGTAGAAAAAAGCTAAATGTACAATATTTAACAACATAATCAACCCCAAAAACTAAAACTCTGACTAACTTGATTTGAGGTTTTAAAGCGCTTAACTGCAATGATGTCTAATTATATTTACTTTTCTTTGCCCAGTTAAATTAATATAAGTAGTTACTTAACTCAGGTTGATTTGTTTCATATTCATATTTGATTCATATTTTTCATCTTATTTCATAACTAAAACTGAATTTATGGCTCATTAGTACAAAATATCATTTAGACTTACACTATATTTAGGATTTAGATCATATCCTTACAGTACTATATATTTCAAACTTTGGACTCATTCTGACACATTTACAACATTAATTCACATTTTAATTCTTGGATTTACAGACTCACTTTCTCAGCACAGTTTAAGTAATATTTTAATTTTACAGTATATTGGCTTGGTAGGTTTTATATGTGCTTATTGATTCATTGTTGAAATGCATGAAAATATCGTATATAATTTGAAATGTAGATTATTTAAACTATGGTCACTACCAGTCTAAAATTTGGACACACTTTCTCATTCAAGGGTATGGGAAGCTGTGCCCAAACTTTTACTGGTGCTGTACATTTAAAATGATTCAAACCAGAACTTTGAAATACACTAGAAATGTTATAAGATATTGTATTTTGAGTATAAGATTGACAGTAGATTTAGTGATATTTACCATAAACTGCAGTCTCACAATTCACCACAGAGTTGAACTAATGCCTGTCTTTGAGCTGACAGAGTGCTGACTACAACTCAACATTATAAATGTCATAAAGATAAGATTTAATTACATTTAATACAACGTTTTATTGCAATGGATGTAGCTCGGTTCACCTTACAAACTGTTGAGTCAGTGTATTTACATTTTGTGCAGGAATAATATCTACATTTAATTGTTATGTACAAGGGTTGTTTTTCTTTGAAATTTTTATTTTCTCAGCCTTTTTAGTGGAACACTTTTATCATTGTCGTTCAGTGTTGAGTGCAGGGACGGAAACAAAGTAATTTCAAGTTGAGTTACAGATCATGTCCTTGAGTACGTTCTCATGTACTTGTCAAAATGCTACATTTGTCCTCAGAGAGACCGTTTGCTCTTTAGGTCATTTTTACTGCAATTTTCAACACAGGCTTCCTAAAACTGAGTAATATTTAAGTCCAATAACTGAACTTATGCTTGTGATAATAACAATGTTCACTTGTGATGTCACAAATCAATATTACACTGATCGTCATTATGCTGTTTGTCACTGCATCTGTTTCCTCACTGCTTAATGGCACAAAGGTAACTTTGGATATTTGTATTAAATCCACTATGCTAATTGCATACTATATGATGCACTAACCCATACTACTCCATCTCACTCTCACCAACACAAAGCGGCTGGATTGCGACAGTGATGTTTTTCAGCACAAATGTGGGCTCCGCTATAGTGATGCTAATCACAAGTCTGCTCTTCACTCTGGTGACTGCTTTAATGGCACTGGTACTCATTAAGGTGAGTGAACACGTACGCTGCAAATGCGCACACACACACACACACACACACATATTCTTGCATTTAGTTTTTGCCCCACATGCATATAAACTTGCTCAGACACCTGAAAACAGACACAAATACACATTATGAACACTTCTTGTCCTCTTTCTTTGCATGCTGCAGGTGCACAGACTCTACCGTGGCGGAGGTGGGAGTTTGGAGCGCGCTCAGGAAGAATGGAGCAGCGGGATGTGGAAGAGTGCACCAGTGAGGGAAGCTGGGTTCAACGCTGTTGCTCAGACTGCTCAAGGCCCAAGCTTGCCACAGTACCCGGCAGCAGTGCCAAGCTATCCCGACAACAGCCACTGGTGATAGCTGAGAGTGGCCTCTAGATGGAGACAGATAGCTGGCCATGTCTGTGGTGCACAAGAGAGTGTTTCGAAAACATCATATCAATTCACCCTTACGGCAAAATGCATAGATGTTTTGGGTTTTTTTTGAGTGAGAGGACAGAATTGTTATAAAATAATTTATCAGAAGAGTTTTGTTAGCAAAGCTCATTAAAGCCCTACATTTGTTGTAGAGGTTTATCTTTAAAATATGCCATTCCATTTAAACTTTGTTTACATGTAGTGTATTAAAGTGAATGAGACAGAAATACAATTTTATGCTTAAAAGAAATTTGCTTAGGAAGATGTACTGTCTTGCAAATATGCAACTGGAAACTCAAAAAAAGTGTGAACAGCTTCAGGTTAGCAGTACGTGAAGGGCATGTGCCTTATGGACCTTTATGACTTCTTCTTTTATGCACTGCCAGATCTGCATGCTAGAAATTGTAGTATGCTGACAAACAGGGTTTTTTTTTTCTTTTGCAATGAAGGAAAGTCTGCAAACTGCGTGATTTTGATCTGTGTTTTATGCGTTTTCTGGCAGGACAGTTTGTTTTTGATTCGCTGTGCTTTATATCGTCATGCTCGCCTGCTTCGGCTGCAGTTTCTTGAAATGCGCCTTACTATTGCGTGCAGTTTTTGCATGTGAAAAATGTCTTGCTTGACTTTCGCCTTACTAATGCTATGTTTGTGTTTAACTTGACTTGTGCTTCAGTGAAGCAATGTGTGGAAATATTTCAAAAGATGTTGGTGCATAATCCTCCTCTGTGATTTCTCACTGTCCGCTGATGTGCCATAACACTCGCTTCTTTCCATTATTTTGATACTGGAAAAAAAAAAAGGTGCACCCAAAGTAGATATTGTGTCCTCTGCCTCAGTATTTCTCAATTTGTATATTTCCAAAGCCACACTGTTTGCTTTTAGTGGTCAGTGCCCTGCCGTGAAAGCACCTTATCAGTTGTTGCAATGTTCCAGTCACTTTCACTTTCACCCAGATAGACTGAATTTTTGTATGAAGTGACTGCAGTGTGCTTGCATGCAGCCTGACATAGGATATAATTTACTTATTTCAAATGAACTGACCTCATTTAAACTCTATAAACAGACACACATCCCAACTGACTGACTGAAATATAAACATTTGCAGACGGATCAGCAATTAAGTGGAAATTTGCATGTAAATATACAGTAGTCAGACTGTTTAAGTGCAGTCTGATATTTCATGTACCAACTCATTTCACTGTCATTCCAACAGACATCTAAACACTGACTAAAAACCAATGATTGTGGCTTCTGTGCAGTTTACTGCACAACATTTCAACTATTTTTTTTTTGGCTCAATGATTTAGTCAAAAAGCCTTTATGAAGGTGCCTGACTCATAGTTCTACAAGAATTAATTTTTCTTTCCTTGTTACAAAAGTGTCCTTCATGGCCAACTGCCAAAATTAGTATTTTGATTTTTCTCTGTTATTTGATAAGTGACAAAATTATGGATATGTTGAAGTAACCTTGAAATATTGCAACATTTCAATAAATATTCTTATTCACACATGTCTGTCCTAGTTGAATGTATAAGAAATATTTTAATGGTTTGGATATTTGGTGAAAATCTGAAAAATGGCAACCAACAAGTCTGTTACTTAAATTTTTCCCACACTGTCTTTTCATATAAATGCTGTGTGTGTTATATATTTTTTTATTAGTCTTTGTATTAATTGAAGGATTGATAGAATTAAGACTAGAAACCTTTGGCTTCAGGTCTCAACAGAACAATATTTGGACTCCTGTCAACTGCTGGACTTACATTCAGTCTGGTCAACCCTGTTGGTTTTGTTATGTTAAAAAAAAGAAGAAGAGGAAAGTGTAGAGTCTTTCACCCAGGCGAAGAGATGCTGCTGTGACATGGATTTACTCAGAAATGTAAGTGAGAGATGTTCGAAGAAACTGAGTGTGAGATACAAAAAAAGAAGCCTGTGAGCATCATAGAATAACTCAAAAGCAGCCGAATCTAAAAGAGAAGAAACCTCATTAA
Organism: Thunnus thynnus; assembly: GCF_963924715.1. Lineage (NCBI taxonomy): Eukaryota > Metazoa > Chordata > Actinopteri > Scombriformes > Scombridae > Thunnus > Thunnus thynnus. The sequence continues at coordinate 24,786,217 of NC_089524.1, read as the reverse complement.
ATCTTGGGAGGAAAAGTAGGGCTGATGAAGAGGAGAGAGGGCAGCTAAAAAAACCTAAGAGTGATTTCTGAAACTTACCAAACAAGCCCACTGGGTTTTTATTTTAGAATAAATAAACTGAAAACAATAGTTGCTGTGCAGCTTGTCTTAATTCCCTTGTGACTAAACATGAAAGTGAAATTTTTATATTAAAGCATTGCTAGAACACAATTTTTTAACAGAAAAATCTATGCAACTGCTTTGGAAATATTTTATTGATTTATTACTTGATAAGACCAATATATGACCTTGATTCTGTTTATGACAACTTTCTTATGCTGCACCGCTGAATAATTAAGCAGAGACCCACTTCATCCCTTTCATAACTACTTGTTTGAGATGAATCATGAGGCGGCTCGGAGCACTGTTGTTAATGACAGAGTGTGAAAAACACAGAGTAGATTCAGGCTACATTCCTGTAATTTGGTTTGGTCTCAGATTTTTTTTTTTTTTTTTTTTAACAAAACCAAACAGGTGTGAGTTCTGTGTGTAGTCTGTGTGTGTTTTTGTGTCAATGTTATCAAGCCATACAAACCACAGAAGCATTTGTTTGAAAAATCATGGCAACAAGCACTTCAGGTAAACTTCCAGAATCACTTTCAAATAAATTTGTTGGCTGTGTGAGAGAGAAGGTAATCATTACTGACAGATACGTACACGTCAAAAACTCCCAATAAAGTTTTATTATTATTATTATTATGAACAAGGGCTGCTGCATTTTCCAAAAGTTTGACACTCAAAACCAACGGTCTCATCTGTGATGAGTCTCTGATGCAAAGTTGAAAGAAACGTACACCCACACTTCTACGTCCCAATGAATTTATCTTTTTTATAGTAAGACTTAACTATGTGCTTTAAATCTGAATTATAGCTGTGAACTCAAAACACACCCTGGTTACACTAGTTCACTCTCAGAGATGATATAACATTTACTGGAGTGAAATGCTTTTGCTGTGGACAAAAGAGGTAGAGTCCACTCTTTTTTATCACATACTGTATGAGCGGCATTTGAATGCAGAGGTATATCTGTAGTCCATGGTAGTCCAGATAGCCACCTGGATATAAAAGTATACAGGCTATTGATTAATCATTAACACAGCCAAAGACTGAACAATGCTCTGACTGATAAATGTTGTCTTAAATAAACAGTAGAATCCCAATAAAATGAAATGTGCCTGGTTGTTAGAGGTCAAAGAGTTTGCTACTTGTTCGTTGTTCTCGTCCGTATTTACAAGCCTTACAGTAGATCACAAGTGTTATAATTTCTGAAAAAAAAACTTAATTGCAACAAATAAATAGTTGAAAAAAAAGGTCTTTGCTGTACACGATATATTACACAAAGTATATTCACAAGTTATCATTATACAAAAAATACATATACAAAAAATTGACTTTTCAGCAATTTTCTAGAGTGAAAATCTCACCAGAAATCGAGTCGAATAGAGTCTTTTCAGAGTATCAGCTGCCCGGTTAGAGTGAGGAAATGATAGACAGTGTTGGAAATTGGCAGAGAAAGAGGACACCAATCAAAAGAATGCATAATGTGAAAACCTTTTCCAGTACGCTGTCTTGTTGGAGCTACACCTATAGGAGGATAATTAGTACACTGGTGTTGGCCTTCTATACCTCAGCAGAGTCAAATCTCTGACTCATCATTTATGTATCCCAGACCGTCCAGACTTGAAATGTTGGCCATGGGTGTGAAGTGGTGCTCCCCGTTCCCTTTGAAGTCAACAGCAGAGTGATTATTATTGGCACTACAAGGTCTCCCAGACTCAGGCCCCAGGAGCTTTATCTCTGAAGTTCTGTTCTGGATGTGCATATACTCGGCTGACTGCCGTTTCCCCGCGCTCTCGCTGGAGCTCTGCCTAAACTTGAAGCATTCCGAATGTCCTCGACTCCAGATCCAAAATACGACCCCCATCAACAAGAGACAAATCAGCGACAGCAGGGCCACGGCCACCTCTAAACCAGTTAACCTGCTAGTGTCGCTTTGATTCTCTGGGGACGGCGGGTCCTCGCTGCCCGGATCTGGCCCCTCCCCCGGTGCAGCTGTATTCAGAGTGTGAACAGAGTCTGAGGAATTTTTCACCTCACTGCCAGGAGTAGTGCTGTCCCCCACTGTTGGGCCGGAGTAGAGCTGTAAACGATAAACCGCTGCAGTCCGGTTGTATGTCCTGCCATTTATCTGCTCTACTGAGTCACAGGTGTACAGACCAGCGTCTGATTCAGAGGCATTCAGGATGAGGAGGCCCCCGCTATAGATGTAGTATTTGTGGTTGGAGTGAAGTGTTTGGTCAGAAAACCTCCACACGACCTGTGCCAAGTTGGAGTGGAGCTGGCAAGGCAGCCGGATGTTGTTCTCTGGAACCAGGATAAAGTCAACAGCTGTTCCTGGATCTAAAAACACACACAAACACAGGGTTGGCCTCACTGCATACTAATAAATAATACTGCTGGGAGCCTGTAAATGAACAAACCTGGTTGAGGACAGTGTGAGACGTCTCCCTCCTTCAGACTCTGTATTGCTGTATTTGAGGAGGAGGATAAGCTGTAGACGGAGGAGCACTGCTCAGTGGAGAAGTCCCATGCACAGTAAGGATCCCTGGCCAGGATACAGTCCACACAAGTGTCATAGCGGCTACAGTTACTGACTGGCATCTGGATAGCACCAAACTCTGAACCCGCAAACAGCTGGCCCTATGTTGCAAATCAAAATACACAAACCAAAAGTTAGTGTTGGTACCAACATTCAAATGAGCTAACAAACCATATTGCAGCTATATCTGAACTTATGCATTACCTTGCTGGATGAGAGGCGCAGGATGTTGATGGGTTCAGGGTTTTCGTACAGTTGAATCTCCTCAATGATGAACATATCTCCACCATAGTTAACGGCCTTCTGAACATAACCGTTTTCTATCGGGAGACAAACAAGTGCCACCGAGATCTTATAATCACATAATAAACACATTAAACAAACACATGTATTAACTAAGATCATGGCTTTGATAAACCCTGTCATTACTCATATCAAATGTGTGTCTTCATCAGTCAGCAAATGGAAAACGCGCTGATTAAACAAATCTTGTGGTGGCTTTTAAAAGCTTCCCATTAAAATCCCTCAAAACATACTCTCTCAGTCAGATTCTTGATATGAGCAACAGGCTCCAACACGAACATACAATTTTCTGTTCAAGTCAAAACAGTTTTAGTTATTTCACATGAGAGGTTTCTGTATTTGTGTTTTTGTCTGTGCTTTTCTCACTGGTTTAAAGTGGGCAGAGTGGGCAGATAAAAGGGGATATCACGCATTCCTGTGCACCAATCAGAATTTAGCCACATTTCAATGAAAATGTGATGACAGCCCACACAGTCCTGATGAACCTGATTGGCTCAATTTTTGAGTGGTTAACTCTTAATAAACAAAAGATTTTTAGAAATTTTTAAATTTTAAAAATATTATGTTATAGGGAGATACTTAAGATTCCAAAGTTTTCAGGGGTTTTAAGTTTAATCAACCAAAACATTCATACAGAAAACTAAGCTTAGAGGCTTATTTTCTGATAACCTTAGAATCAACTCCACTCTCATCTTGGTAAAACTACTATTTTGATATCCCATAGTTTACCGGTGCCAATGAACATGACGGCATATCTCTGTCCGTCCAGCGCCAGCACGCTGTCCACTACAATCCGAGTCAGCAAGGCTCCCCTCTTGACCAGCAGCGGGCCCCCTGTCAGAGGACGAACAGCCTCGTCCATGAGGGGACGGTCCCTGATGAACTGGAGGGTTTTGTCAGGAAGGTCCAGAGAACGATTCATCCCCATTTTACGAGCCACGTTGTTGATGCACTGAAAGACAAAACTGCTATTTTAGAATTGTGCATTTCTCAGATTTGTGCTTTTATGTGGATATCAAATATCACTTCTGGCTTAAACAAAGTCTTCCCACTCACTGCTCCTGGTCTGGGGACTGGCACCTCTCCTGTGTACATCACCCACTTGACATGGGATGTCTCCACGGCAACAGGTGTCTTAAACTTTCCCTCATTGAAGCTGTCTCTAATGGCAGACACACTGTATGCACACACTGCAGATACCTGGGACAAGCTCCTGGAAACACCAAATCAAACACATTTAGTCAAACAAACCGAGCAAAATTGTCTTTTATTTCTATGACTGCAGAATACTTAAAAATATTAACTTTTAAACACCTTATATTACACTCAACTTAATGAATCAGTCAAATATTCTGAATTAAAACATGTGTGCAGTATGTTTTTGTTTTGTTTTTTTGTCCAATATTCATATAATCTCAGTTCAGATACATAAATATTGTTTGAAACAAACTCAATAGCTAATAATTTTGTGTGAATATATACTTTTGTACATTGCTCCACATCAACATCTAGCCTGACCCATAAAACGTTAAAAGTTAAGCACTTACGACTGAGGAGTGAAGACAGCGTAGAAGACACTCTTCCTCCAGTCCTCATGCTTCAGCAGGAAGACATCCTGTACAATGGGGGGCAGGCTGGGATCAGGGAGGGAACAATCCAGACGAGCTTTTAGGAACGACGTCCATTTCCTCTGTAGCGTCCGCTGGCCACCCATATCCCCCTAAACACAGAGACAGGACACTGTGTTATGCATTTCTACACATATTCTCCTCATCCTCAACAACTAGACGCGAGTCATTCAAAGATCTCTGAATCTTGACTGTGTTCATTAGTTTTTATTCATCATACCTTACAGACACGGGCCACTCGTGACACTGCAACCTTGCTGTAGAAGTCGTACTCCATTGCATTCTCACTGAAGAACAAGTATACTTTATCATCATCACCATCAGGACTGAGAAAACTCTCACCCACAAAGTCCATGTAGACAAAGTTTGGCTCTGAAATCACAAAACAAGAAAAAAGTACTTGAGACCAGTGTAGAAGAATCAAATATCAACAGATATGGTGCAGTCAATTCTCCCTAAAATGTGCACGCCATTATATAAAACTTTTAATTGCAATTTTTTTAACTCACCACTGAGCCAGGAGCTCTTAAACTCGGTGCGGAGAGCCAAGTTTGAACTGCGCAGAATCACAGGCTCAGAACCCAAGAAGTTGATGGATGTAGCAGAGTACAGGTCATTTCCTGTTTGACAGGAACAATGAATGAGGACAAATTCCTGAAAAGCAATTATTCATATGAAACTGGAACAATATCTCATTTATATGCCCACTAATGTACTGAACCAACTGGCTATTTTCTGACTGATTAGTGGCTACTGTGTGTTGAGGTAGCAGGTAGCGACAGTAAAGATATTGGGTGACATTTGGTGCTCAGTTCTTGTGGCCAGTGAAATCTGCACACTTATCATACAATGATTTTTTCTGTTGGTGCACTTTGAACGTTCAGCAGTATTCTGTGTTCTTTGTTCCCTTTTCCTTTGGCTATAAACCTGACTCAGACACTCACCAACCATGAGGGAGGAGTATCTCTGGAAGGGATCAAAAGGACACTTCCCCTTTCCCTCCTCCTGCTTTCCCTCTAGCCTCAGCTGTCCATTAGCAAACGTCTGTCGGAAACACAGGAAGAGAGAGGACAGTCAGAAAGAAACTCTTGTTGAGAGAGATAAAAGAAAGTAAACCTGTGTAGTTTTGTTTTGAGACACAGTGTTGGGATTCAGGACTGGAATCAAAGTTCTGCACCAGTGGCTTGCATGTGTTAGCCCATTAACTACAACCTGCATATTTACATTACTCACCATTTTATTCTTTATACAAAAGATAAATAAAAGTTTTTAGATTCTTGTGGTTCTACAGTAGCAAATAGGAAACATTTGACTCTCCATGGTGATGCATTTATGGGAGTTTTCTGAATTTAATACAACTGGGGTTTTCTCAGAACAAGCACATAGTGACCATTAGAGGAACTGCAGCTTAAGGCCTTGGTCTACTCACTGCAACATTCATACACAGTTGTTGATGCTTAGCTTGAGGGATAAGTCTGGTGATTTTCTATATTTTCTCTTATTGTCAACAACTCCTGTGAAAAGACTGAAATCAATAATTACGTGATCTCATAAACAAGAATTTTCTGTGCCTGATATTGCTTATTCATCTGTGCCATAGACCTCCACTGTTGTTGAAAAACGATTAAAAACACATGACTGAGTCACACTGTTGTTGAGTGACATGTTCCTTCATTACAATGGACATGGGCACTGAAGTTTATTTTGAATCACCGTCCTGTTGCCCTAAATACTCACAAGAGCATCAAATGTGTATTGATCCGCAACTTAAAATAGTCCGACAACTGCACTATTTACTCCTGTTTGCTAGAAGCTGCAGTGCCCAGCTGTTTTATGATGTCACTGCACCTTTTAAAATATGAAACTATAACTTTGTGACCCATTTTTAAAGCATCATCAATAGGAACAAATAGGCAATAGCAATGAAATTTTGGTTTAGATTTTTTCATGGGATTTGTTGACAATAAGAAAAACACAGAATAAAGTCAGCCTTATCTTTTAAACATGCTAAACCAACTGTATGGACCTTAAAGAAGTATAACTGGCACTAAAGCCAATGACTAGTCTTTCATGAAAGTAATGAAAAAACAGCACATAGTTTAACATGATTTAAATCACACAAAGAGTACTAATTCACCACCTTAGCTAATAAACAGAAGTCCTCTAAACTAACCCCATATTGTATACTTACCATATAATCACAGATGGGGCTGAAAGCATTTGTGCCACACACATACATAGTAGTATCATTCACTTTGTGTAGGGTTCGAATGTAGTTACGGCATTCCACCTGCAACAAGATCCAGCAGAGAGAATGCCAAGGTCAGAGCAGTGTTAGTTCAGTCGCAAAACACAAACATGTACAGAAACATATACTGCACAGGCTGCCTGGAAATGTGCTGGTGGCCAAAAGGTCAAGGCTGTATACATGCATTTTCTTCTCATGCCTTTATTTGGACATTGAGCGCAAAGCTGTAAGCAAAGCACTTCAAAGAGAATTCTGTGTAAAGAAGAGAAAAAAAAACACTTGCACAGGAATGATTTACAAATGTGTAGAGATAAATTGCACAGGGGAGTAAACTGCTTCCAGTCAACAGTCACCCTTTAGCACTGTATTCTTGCCCTAAAAGCACAAGTTACCGTAAGCGAGCTCTTGTTTTAAAAGACATTACACAAACCTCAGCGTGTTTTCCCTTGTATGTGCACTCCCTTTGCTTCTCCTCGGTAACTCGCCAATACACCTGCATCAACAGATGGAAAGTGTCATGTCAAAGCATGCAGGGATAGTGACGCAACCCACAGTACAACAGTGGTGCTGTAGCCCGTTTACCCTCATTTACACACATTTCGTTGTTTGTCTAACATCAAGACCAGTCAGTTTTCTCTGGAAGGGAGTACCCGCTCGCTGGGTCATCAATCCCTCTTCAGTTGTGACTGTTACCTGTTTAACTGCAATTATAAATAAACAGACCACTATCTAGAGTTCCATAGAACCATTGTTCCTTCAAATTCCTCATGTAAATGTGTACCAGATAAACAGAAAACTCTGCTAAACTGGCTTCTGACAGGAGAGCAATTTAATGTATTTTTGTGAGCATATATTTGGCAGAAATACACCGGACTCTAGTCTTATCAAAATAATGAAAGAGAGAGAGATATACAAATATTACAAATTTAATTATTGTTGGCATAAACTGATTTCTGCATGCTGAGAAGAACCAGCTGATATACATGATTAGGCTTAATGAGTCCAGCCATGAGTGGCTTACTGATTAGTAAGCCCTCCCACTGCAGTAAAATATCATACATGTTCAATAAATATTTCATGTTTAAGCTAATTAATAGCAATTTCATCAAGCAATAGAGTTATAACACCAGCAGCACATGATTCTTGCTGTGCAGGCACGTGTCTTTTTATCAGTCAACAGCTTCAAACACACATCACTGATCAGATTTGGATGAATCTCTACACATGTTCTTACCGCAGCCTTTCTGACAGAGATGTTGTCGATATCCAGAGCATAGATGGCCTCTCTGGCGCCCAGCAGCAGCAGACCCAGGTCATCTCTCATCAGCATAGTGGAGTAGTTGAAGATCCCCTCTTCTCTGAACAACTTCAGCTCGTCTAAACATAAACAGCATCATGTACACGTTAGTACACTGTGTTTTGCTTTATTTCTCTTCCACAGTTTGACTGCTGTGACTCCATGCAGTTGGAAAAAAATGCTCCCCCAGCAAAAACAAAATGCAAATTAATTGAAATTTAATTAGTTTGTCCCAGCCAGCTCGAAAGTTGCAGTCATATATCATGGTTAAAATATTTAAATACATTCTGTAACTGCTACAATTTCTGGTACCTATATTTGATTATCAAAAAAAGACCCAATTTCCCTGCATCTATAAAACAAAATCTCCCAGAAACACCAGAATATGTCATGACATACTGGCTGATTAAAGTGGGGAGGGATTGAGTATTTGTGACTTACTCTGGTAGGGGACAGTCTTTCGTGGGACGCAGTAGTGAGTGTTGAGTGCACTAAACGAAACATGGAGCATCAATCCACAGACAATGCTCAGGGCTGAGAGAAGAGACATGGCTCAGAGTCCAGGTTTGTCTAAGTGTGGAAGAGCTGCTCACTCCAGCTCTACCACCAAAGCACCCAATCAGAGACAGAGCATGGTCCAAGGTCTCAGTCCAGATGTTGCTGTTGTTACACTGAGGGGACGTCACAGTGTTGGACATGTGCCTCTCTGGCACGGGTCATCTTTCCTTACAAATCCTTGCAAAAAAAAAAGTACACACAGATGTTTAACCAGGCCTATGCGGTGCAGATTAGCCCATTAGCTTCGGCCCAGTTTGAATTCTGTGTGTGTCCTGTGTGGTGAGTATCTATGTTGGTGTTAGCCTCCAGCACAGTGCTAATGAGCCACTGGTGTCCTCTCTGGAAGGAGGAGCACAAGCCATGCTGCCCGGCTACTGGAGTGGGATGCCGGAGGAGATCATCTTCATGGTGCCCCACTTCTGGGAAAGAGATGAAAATATGTATGAATGTAATGATTAAATAGATCCATGGGATGGAAAAACTGAATAAGACCGGACATTATGTCTATATTAAAAGATAGACAAAATGGATGATATAATGGCGACTGATTTGCTTCCTGCACCTCATCACTTTCCATTTCTTAAGTTGCATGTTTAATCATTCATGGATAATTGTTATATAGAGCGACATAAAAGTTTGGCAACAGTGCTGCTCTTTTTTCTGGTTTATAAAAAGAAAATCTTATATAATCATCAAAAAGAAAATATCTAAGCAGTATAAATGACAGTAAGCAAGAATAAGAGAAAGAGCAGCTAGAGATGATCACTCAGAGAACTATAACCATGAGAAAATCCTGTCTCTTAAATGGACATTATCTGCATTTAGCATCACATTTTCATTAATCTGAGGAACCAAGAAATCCTCTTTTAGTCCATGATATGGGTCAAGATCCAGAAACAGAGGATCCTACAATTCCCATCATGCATCTTAATATCCTTCTTTCTGCATCTTTCAATATACTCTCCCTGCCTGTTAAATGCCTGTGTCTTTCAAACTCCCAAATTCTCCCCAATTTCATAACACAGGTTTTTTTCACAGGGTTATTTTCTCAAACTGTATAAGGCATAGAGGATATTCTAGAAATGTTTTCACAAATTGGAGTGGTACTCTTTGTGACAAGTAAAATGATCTTCATCCATGGAGCCATACCTTTACTGCTCGCTGATTTTTTTAAGCGTGTTGGTCAAAATAGCGTGCAAAACAGGGACAAATATAACACCACTGTTACATAAGAGAAGTCTCATACCTCTTACAGTTAGAAAAGTCATAGCTGTAACAAAGGAAACTGATGTCAAGTGAAATTCTGCCGTGTTGCCCACCAACCCCCACTCTCTCTTCCTCCTCGACACTCTGTCTCTTCCTGTCCTCCTCCCTGATAAGAACCTGCTTCCTCTAGGCTCAGCGGGGTTCAAGCAGCAGAGGGGATCAGTTCAGGTTTGGGCATGCATGCAGATCACAATAAATCACTGCTTTAGCACTCCATCCCTACCCTGGGATTCATGCTGAATTGAGACTTACCACTGTTGGCAAGTTTCTCTCTATTTTGACAAACTGAGCGGCACAGCCTCATTCAAAATTCATCAAGGTACATTCCCTCAAAATAACACACAAAGCATACTTAAGAGCGGACTCACAAGGTAAAAACTATACTCTTATCTTTTTGGTGCATACTGCTCAAAAGGAGCTGCAACACACGGCTGCTTTGCAAATATTATTTAGATTTTAGCTTGCAGAGGAAAAAAAAATACAGCAGATTTCAGAGATGCAACCTTTGAAAAACGCCACAGAGTCGTCGCCTATTGACAGAAACCAAAATGACAGCATCCCAAATTTCCTCGAGAGACAGCCAGGCGCTCACTCCTCCGCTGCTTCTGAACAAGCAAATGTGCGTGTTGCAACAAACTGCCATGCTATCACCTTGTTGTTACTTGACACAACAGAACGAGCTGCTGCATGTATAGGACTGCTCATCTGTTGTCAGAGCAGCAATGTCTTGCATACTTTTCCCCTCAGGCTGCGTATGTGTGTGTGTGCGTGTGTGTGTGTGTAAGGTGGGGGGCTGTAGGTTAGGCGCTACAGCTGAATGGAATGACTGCAGGTTGTTTTTCACAGCGTTTGACAGATACTTCCAAACAGCACAGACAGGCAGGTATGACTACAATAATAGAAGAGTGCGCAGCAGTTGTCCCTCTTTTCTCTTCCTTTGTTTATCCAGGGTCACACTCACACACTGACATGTGCACGTGTGGATGAGGAATGAGGGGGGAAAGATGCATAGTTGAGGTTTTTACATAAATCACTGGTCACCAATCATACATATATACTGATTTTTTTGTAGCATGGGACCCTTACGTTTGGTCTGTCAAGTTATTTAATGTAAATGAAATGACAAATATCTTTTTTTGATTTTTTCATATTTATATTTTACTGGACAAAGAATAAAAAAAAATAGTATGAGAATTTTAATAGTAAAAAATCTCTTCGACGCCACTTCTTCATCAATAGTTAATAAGTAATTTATTTAATTATAATGCATGAATAAAAGGAACTTTTGGGTTGCCAGATAATGATCCCACACTGATGTGAAGGGTCTCTTTGGTTGACATAAATCCACCTCCACCTTTGCTGCTTGCTTTGACACTTTTTAATTAATCAGGATTCAGGAAGGACCCTCCCATGGACTGTTTGACCCCCCACCTTATATAATAAGTCTAGTCAACATCTTTGCCAAAATGCATGTTTTAATGTCTTACTAACATTCATAGCTGCAGACTTGATGGCGTATTACACAGTGGCCCTCTAACCCTTAATTAATACTAGTAAGTCAATAATGAAGGGTTGTGTTTAACCTCTTACTGATAAGGATATGGTGGTATATTGTTCTCTCTTTCAGGCTCAAACATTGTTTCTTTTACTCCTCACTTTCCAAAATAATATTAATCCACCATTAGAGTGGGTGCTCCCCACTGAGGCAAAGGCTATGACCAGACACACTACTGTGAAATTGAGATATGTCTTTTGTTTATAGGGGATCAGCGCTGATTCCAGTACAGCCAGCAAAACCTGCTCAAGGAACAGTCATTAAACACACAGCTGCACTGAACTACTTGATATTCTCCTCTTGTAGGACTACACAGCACCTGATCACACGCATATCATTAAGGAAATGAAATACTTATGAATTCCATTGTTTATGAAAAATAGTACAGTATCTGCATACAATGCACTGAAACACTCTTCTTCATGTTTCTCTTGAATATCGTCTTGACATTTGAAGTGCTGGTTGTAGGTAAATACAACAGCAACCACAAAGTCAACGTCAAGGAAGATGAGCTGCTACAAAAACCAGAACAAGCGTGACAAAAACTGTTTATGTACAACTCGGCAAGTCCAGATGTAAATGTGAAGCAGGTGTCCATATGTGTTTCCCACATCTATCTAGGAAGTACTTCTAATAAGGATAGTCTACCAAGCAAAAGTCTTTAAGAAGTAAGCACTGTGGCTGCTGGTGGACTTTTATTATCCAAGTAGAAGGTGAACAAGTGTGGGTTCAGAGGCTACACGTGAACTAGAACAATATGTTGAAGAAGCCCTGCAGCAGTCTCTCCAGACACTCCAACCACTTGAAACATGAGGATATTTATAGACTGTTCAGGAGCCTCCACCATATCTACAATACTCTGCAAAGGTTTCTTGCTACAACTACGTGCTGCGCACAAAGTAAAACCCTACACAGCAGCGTCTGGAGCGTGCACTGACAAGCACACTGTTGTCATCACCTTGAGTCATAACAAATCCAAATCCAAAAAGCCGTGTGAACAGTCAAACAGCTGGACTGTGACTGTGTGGGTCAGGGCTCAAGTGTACGTCTTCCTTTGTGTGCCTGCACTGTGCTGTATGGGCGAGGCCTCCTCCCCCCTGTAACTGATTAAGCTGAGAGGCTGACTAACTGGTCTACAGGTTTGATTCTGGTTGAATCACTGGTTCGTTGGTAGTCTGCTTGTTTGTCAGTGCACCAGTTTTCCTGCCTGTCTCCCTGGCTGCCAGTCAAAAGTAAGCAGTGCAGCTTACTGGCAGGCAGGCTGGCTGTGATACAGTATTCCAACACATGGGCCTAAACAGGAAACCGGTTGTGGGAGGGTGTTCACCTTTGACACTCCTTGTGTCACAGACTCTGTTGTGAAATAGTCGCTGGAAAACACACCCCGGTTCAGCACCAGGTTATATTTTTGCAAGCTCAGATGGCTAAAACAAACCTCTCTTTTTATTATAATGACAGTAGCTTGCCACCTTTTGTTTTGATGTGCGTGAGAGTTGTAATTAGTTGAAAACAATACTTCAAAACATGCTGCGTGCTCTGTTTTCACGCCTGCTGCAACATGTATCATTAGAGCAAAGCTAATGGACCACTAGCAGTCAAAAGCAGCTGAGGCAAATAAAAACCACAACCACACAAGCCATATGCTGTATACTCAATAATCTGTTCAATAAACAAGTTGCTCTCATCTGACAAATTACATGTCACTGATGGGGCAGATCTGGTTAAGTGGAAATGTACGCTTGAACGCACACATACACACACACATACACAACCAGGCAAGTCACAGCAGGAGCCGGAGAATAAAAGGAAAATATGAACACCCTGACATCGCTGCCTGGTCTACCTCTACTGTGTGACAAGTTCACTGACAGATGGAAACACCCACGAAAACAAGAATTTTTTTAAAAAAAATGTATACAAGTGACTTTTTTTGTGATTTTAAAACTTACTATCACAGATATATGAGTATCAGTGTATATGTTGTCCGATATGCACCAATATTTTTTTATTTTTTAAAATTATTTAGGCAGCATTTTATGTATATTTTATACTTTTTCTTAATTCAGGTTTAATATATATGTACATGTGGATTTTTTTTGTTTGTTTTATTTATAGTAATTTATAATTATTAAATTCCCAGTGAAGTTTACTGTTTCAGTGCACTGATGCCATTTTATACAATAAAGTTTATTGTTAAATTGTAAAACATTGTGCTGTCACAAGTGTTTAATAACCGAATTTGAGGGATCATTGCAAAAAATGTGTGTTTATGTATATATTCTGTATATAAAAGATTATTGGCCAATATATCAATATCAGAATTCTTTTAGTCCCTAATATCGGTATCAGCATCAGCAAAAAACCAGTATCAGTCAGGCCCTCGTTGAAACACTAATATAATCATTTGAAATATCATGAATGGAGAAATATTAAGAACTGACTGTTTACTGGGACAGGTCCTGTGCTACATAACCTGTGAATGCACAGACTCATCATGTTTATCATGTGATAGCGATAGACAACTGCTGTGGTTGTAAAGACTGTGTTAGCAAATTTCTAAAAGCCACATTTCTGTCAGTCTGAGTCCATCTGATCACGACCTGTCATCTATCATGTGGTCGTGTGTGTGTGTGCGTATGTAAAAACAAACAAGAAAAACATAAAGGAAATGTGCACCATTGTCAGTTCAAACCACAGACTACCGACATATTCGTGGTGTTGCTGTGTGCAGCCATGTCTCGACACCCCGTGACCCCACTGAGCTGCGGCACTGTGACGGCTAAAATTGGGCAATCCACCGGGTGAGTGCACTGACAGCACTTAGTATATCCTCCGGCTCGCTCAGCCAGACACGTCATGTGCTTTAATTCTCACCATCCATAAAATGCAGGCGCTTAAGTATCAGGTCAACCCTTCCTTGAACACTCATCTTAATTCAGTCATACTGTACACAAAATGCAAACACAAGCAAATGAGACTTTCTAGTAGTGAATTATTGATGTACTCATAGATTTTAGTTGTTTAAGTCATGATTATGCAGTGAAAATATACATGTTTCCCAAACTGGACACTAAATTAAAAGCTATAAACACATTCTACATTTTCACAAGCTGCTTTGCACCTTTTAAAGTCTGCAAATTCAATAGTTGATCATAGTTTTCTTTAAGTGTATAAAAAGGTATATTTGTACAGTGACTGGTTGTAGTTTGGCTTGTGGTACAAACATGTTTTCCCACAGGATTGAACCACATCTTCACTGCTTATCCTGTAGCAGAGAGCCTTCAGAGGATTTCTCCTGACTGTCAGCACTGACAGTATCTGCGGTGTTAAGTGGTTGTGCAGCACCCACCTAAACGCATATCCTACTACTGCTTAGTCTAGCTCTCGGCTGCTATTATTAGATTAGGATATCCTATAATCTTAGATAAGACAGAGAATTTACTGTGCGCTGTCTGTGCACTTCTCAACTCCTCAGGTTGCAAAATTCAATTCCCACAACCAGCGCAGTGCTCCGCGCAAAAACAAGCACTGTGGGACAAACAAACCCCGCACACAAACAAGTCAACAAGTCACAACAGCAGCTTATATCCACGTTAGACTCACCGGGAGTTGTCAGGGTCTACATCCAGAAACCGTTCAGACTGCTGCTGTTTGTCTTGTCAGGGATCCGGCTCTGCGCTCTCTGCTCCACCTGTAACGCCTCACTCCTCATCTACTCCTGCAGGGAGCGATTATCCAGCAGCTCTCAGCACTGCCTGATCATGTGACTTTTGATTGTACCTCTGTTCAAAGGCCACTCGCTCCTCATCCAAGCAGCTGTGACCGCAAAATCATATCAATTTCCTCGACTGCTTTGTTCTTATTAATTTATTTTATCTTGAATGTGTTTGATGTGTATATGCTTAATACAAATGTAAAATTCAATATATTACAAGTTACACAGTAAAAACCGCATTTTCAGCATCTGAACATTTAATACAAAACTGTACACTGTTGATAAAAAAACATCCATTCAGTCCCATCACTACAATCCATGTCACTAAATAACAATTTACCACTTTTCTACACAGACGGTATATTAGCAAAATAATGAAATATGAAAAGCTATTGAAATATATTTTTAAAAAGGCAAAACATGAAACGGTTTAAATTTTACCAATTTACAGCACCCATCGCCTGCCATCTAGCGGCTCACTATAGCTATTTTACTGAACATGCCTGAAAAGTAAAAAAAAAAATACATATATAGGCTATATTTCACTGCATTAACAGCATCTACGAATAAATATGAGGAGCTGATATGTGTGATGTCCATCCTCTTCACTGTTTGCGTTTCCGCTTGCTTTCCTCGTATCTCCCGCTGGGACTCGGGGTCCGGAGGTTTGGAGAAGAAGAAACCGTCTTCAGGTTAGCCGCCGGCATCCCTGGCCTGGGGGAAGGTGTAGGACGCATGTTTGCATAGACAGGACACTCTGAAGCTGTATTAGAAAGTAAACACAGGACGAATACAGTATTAATTTCTGTAGTTAACACGCAGACCCTTCCCGGAGTTAATTTATCAATCAGTATGTTACCAACACCTGCAGGTTCTGTTTTTAAGTTGTAAGTTATTCATCCAGATGTGGACAATAATAGTGTAAATAAGAGGGCAATTGTATAATATTAACATAATATAGCCTATTTTGCAATCAGAATTTACTTTCTGCAAAAACCTTTTAGTAAAAATATCAGATTTTATAAAAACTTAAATGAAATATTTTCCTGGTAATTTTTTTCCTATTTACAATTAGGAACAGTCATGCAATTACCTTAGAATTGATTATCTGCTACATCCAGTGGTTGAAATACTGAAGAATACAAATAGTTTCACTTTGCCCTCATGAGCATAAAAAATAAAACAGAAATTATAAAGTTATATTTGGTATATACGCCTTATAGCTGCAATGTTGATCTGATATGTGGACAAACTATTTATTGGCAGAGAATATATAATATTTCTTTATAAAGTATAAATAATTCACAAATGCTATTTATTAACTCAATAAATGCTGTTAGTTAAGGATGACAAAGCTTCCTTTGCGGTAAAAAGTCTATGAGGAAATATATACACATATATTTGAGTGGCCTGATTTGTTACTGGGTGTGTTATCAAGTAACTGATAAAATTATCAGGTATTTGTAGGGTTGGTCTGTGCCTGTCAAACAATGATGAATGATGACTCAAGTTTCTGGCCTGACTACAATCATGTTGGAAGCCCTCCATTTGCTCTCTATATTGCAGTTTTTCCTCAGTTGCTTAAGCACATAACACTGTTCTCAAACTCTTAAAACATTAAGTGTGACCATCACGTCAAATCATACTGTGCAGCACACACTTCATTTGTCCTGCAAACAGCTGCCACCCACTCAAAAAATTTAACTCCTGTTCCAAAAGTAAATAAATTCATCAACTAGTGAAATTTCTCTTTATAGTCGAGACAGTCAGAAGTCTCAGGAACTGTCCAAAGTAATTCTGTTTCTGTATTTCATTACAAACTCCAATCCTATAATGAAGTTAAATAGAGCCGACGGAAAAGTAGCCATCAAAGCTTTTGTCATACAAACACCAGTTTCTCACTGTCAGTGTGTGGCTTTCCTGTAAGTCCCCTATTCACAGTATGTGCTGGCAGTAATAGTGTATTGTATGATCGTACAATAGCAATGTAAAATGCAAAACAAATAACTCAATTAAGCAAATTTATACAAATTAGAAAACTACTGTTTATCCTGTAAATCTGATATTTGCTCTTATAATTCACATATAATGTCAGCCATATAGAGTTTGTACTTCTTCTGCTTCCGCTCCGTCCTCTGTGATCTCCCCTTCCTGTGACCAAACCACTGCGTACTTACAACAAACTTATGTCTCTATGCTTTAATTTAACTGCTGTAACCACATAAAATGTGGTACATACATACATAATTATGTGGTGTAATCATGGTTGAGAAATGATAGCTGATGAGTTGCACCTGTACGCTAAATATGACAACATTTGATAGGTTGTGCTAACATTTCAATAAGAAGAGCATGTTACTATGCAGTAATTGAATTTCAAGAGTCACATGTTGATAATTATTTGAGGCATTAAGACAATAATATATCACTGAAATTATGAAACATTTATGTTTGGATGGTTATGGGTGGCTGAAATATTTTGCATGTGAATTATGTGTGAAAGCAACACAAAAAGTACATACTGTTGTGACAAAATCAGCGAAAGATGTGAAAATTTTGCACAGAATTATGATAATGAGGATTTCCATCTGACATTTGTGCAAAAGAAACTGAGAGTGTCTTGATTTGACACTCTTTTAGTTTTAGAAATGTTGGGTGCACCCGTGAGGAAGAAAGTAACAGCTGCCCCCACCTATATATGCATGTATATTGTACGTGTATTACAGTGCTGAGTGGTGCAGTATGGTTGAGTTTGTCAGTGTTGGGACAGCGAGCTCTGCAAGCAGAAGGTGGTCCTTGACGTGTTCTACAAATGACAGTCTCTGTGCATCTTTACTTAAACCACAAAGGAGAAGACTGAAAGTCTTATTTGTCCTACATCTACACTTTAGATTGTCTCACGCTGTGTTGTTAAACCACAACAACCACCGCATATTCACCGGCCCCCGATTTAGGCAGATAAAACTACCTGTAATCATGAGCGCTGCTTCCTGTGTCTTTTGTTCTCCCACTCAGACATAAAGCGCTTATAATACGCTTAAAAAACTGTCTGTCCCTGTCTGCGATATTCATTCAGTGCATATCTAAACCCAATGGGATGTATTCTGTGAACCTATTTGCCTTTTTTTCTTGTCCTCTTTTTCTCAGAGCTGCCTTTGTCAGTTTTGCAGCTTCTCTCGCCCACAATATAGATACAGATCTTATCTACAATCTACTGATGTTCCTTGCTGAACTGTCATTAAGCGGTCTAGATGATTATCTAAAGCTTGACACTGAAAGAGAAAACTAGTACCTCTTCTTCCACGTAGTCTTCTTGTCATTAAGACACATATGATGAGGAGGACTATCAGGACGAGACTTGATACTCCCAACACAATCCACATCCACCATTTGTCAATCAATTCGATGGGAGACACAGTGACTGTAAGAGAAAAATGAAATGTGACCACATTAAATCAATTTATCAGTGTGTGTACAAGTAGACCAATGTGTGCACACCATAATCCTGAACCTTAATCCTACCGACTGGGGTACCTGCAGACCCCAGAGGTTCACTTTTTGTCATATTTCTCAGGTGTTTTATTCTATCATTGCAATTTTTCATGACTTTGTCAATCAATTTGTTCCTAATGACTTCATATAATTGTTTTCTGTTTCAATTAGTGCTTTTTAAAGATATAAATGTACTGTATTGGGGTCCTGAGGGACCCCAGTCAAAAGCACCCAATTACACCTATGCAGTTTTAATAGATGGAACTATTTATTGAGTTCATGTTTATCATGGGTCCTAATTTAAAGTATCACACACTATCAGGGGATAGCGGCACTCTGTCAGTCATTTTGAGGGTTCTGTGGAAAGATTGTATTTGGAATAAAAGCTGCAGTTTGTATTAAAGAAAGATATATACTTTCATTTTACAGAATATGGAAATTAACTGTAACTTTCCTAAAAGAATAAAATCAGTTTTGTTTTTTTATCAGATGACATTAATTAGATAATAATGTTTTGAGAAGAAATAAGTTAACATTTTGTTTCTTACAGTAGTTTATTCTTGGAGTCCCCAGAGACCCCAGTTGGTAATCTTTGTTAAATGTTAAATATGTTGGTAGGATGCGGGTTAATAAAATAGATTTGTTAAACAAGTCATTATCACAATTTCAGGCAGAAGTTTACACCTCACAGGAGTAAATTGGAATAATTTAAAATAGTTTGGACGTCTCTTGCCTGACGTCTTGTGACATCTATAAATGGACAAATTACACTTTTGAGCAACGTTCACCAGAAAATCAACACTTTCAGAGTTTCAGAAGTTTCAGACGACTGCTCAGACTATGCTGAATCCTAAAAATGTTCTGTATGGTGAGTCATAGTTCATGAGAATTGCATCCATACACACACACACACACACACACGCACACACACACACACACATGCACACACCTTGTGACTTGTATGTTGTATGTTCCATTTCGTTCATCACTGTTATGGAGGAAAAAAGTGACTTTAAGTTGCATTCCTGTCATCATAGCAAGGTAGACAATTGACAGTATTATGAATCCATAATATTTCACGATAACAAGCTTGATCAGATACAAGTAATACTTACCAATAACCACTTCTACTGCGTTTCTCACGATTTTCTCTCCTAAATTTGGAATCACTTTTTGGATCATGCAAAAGTACCATCCGCTGTTATTGTGTGTAACATTTGGTAAAAAGTATTTCAGCAAAGTCTCCTCAGTGTCTTCCTTTAAGTCCTGCTTTGTTTTGATGGATGCCCCAGTGGAGGTATTTGTGGATTTGTTAAGGACCTTGGAGGCGAGTTCCTCTGTGACATTATTGAATCTGGGTTCAGAGCAGTTAAAACACAAGAACACCCAAAATCTCCCTTGTTCTTCAACTCTCAAATTGCAGAACAAAGTCAGATTGGAACCAAAAGGAACTTCCTTTATTTCCTGCTCTTCATCCAGACTGATGGTAACTTGAGCTGATATCATCATGACTGCTACTGCCACTGTTGATAGATAGATAGATAGATAGATAGATAGATAGATAGATAGATAGACATTTCATTCATTTCTCAGTATGTTAACAATAACTACAAACTTGTGTTTAAATCTACACCTGCCCTCTCTACATGTTTATTCTCCTTTCTGTTTGTCTGTTCATTCATTATTCTATTTAACATCCTCATGTCTTTGTGTTCAGTGTAACAGTCTGTTTTGATCTGTTGAATATCAAGTGCAGAGTCTTACCTGTGAGTAACACCAGAGTTGATTGTTTCAGCGACATTTCCATCGTATTATGTGAGAGGTGGTCTTCTTCTCAGACTCATCCTGTCTCTGCTGCCTGTCTGCACATCTGACAGCCAGTCGAGCACCTGTGTGTGGGTGGGAGGAGGGGTTTTCTTTTACTGCAATACGAGAATAAGTAGATTTAAGTGAGGGGACTGCAGCGGATGTTGCATAAACAATAACCGCGGGTGGAAAAGATGTAGGCTTTGAAAAAGACAAGAGATCCTTGACCAAACACTGATGCGCTTTTGTTTCAAATGCTTCTAATTAAAAAACATCAAAGGCAGCCTGTTAACTGCTACCCACATCACTAAATATGTACATCCTGTTTTAGGCACCCTCTGTAGGTTAGTGGCAGACAGCGGGTGAGTGTCAGAAAAGCATGCAAGTGCTGACTCGCTGAATAAAAACAGGGCACAATGATGCAAGGGGTTAGTGAAACCCTTGTGGGTTTTGGTGCAAGGGTGCTAAAACGCATTTTACCATGTCCCCACAGCGTCTTACTAGAAAAGGCGCACTTGGCTTCCTGTGACAAGACACAACTAAGTATGGTAAGGTAGATGAACTTTTCTGGCTCAATCTCCGACCACAATCTGTAAAATAAGTGCAGGACAGACAACAGAGATGAGAGATGATAAGATACTTATTACTTTTTGATGTAGTTTCATAAAGGAGAGTTGCTGTAAAAACACAGTTACATCCCTTTCTGAGCCTGTAACATTTCATAGTTCAGCTTTTGGAATCTGAAATCTATGTAGCACTGATTTACTCTTATACAGTAGTATGTTAAACCTATCATAAACATGATAATCAGTGTTTGTGCATTATCTGTTCATGATGGAACAGTGAAGAAAAAGAGGCCACAAGTAGATATATATCTCAGGTTAACAGGGGGTGTTTAACTTCTGAAACCTCATATTCACAAAGAGAGTGAAAGTAGGTCTAATCTGTATTTAAATAGTGAAAAAACCTCTTATCATTTGTTTAGTGGGACAGTTGTTTGCATAGATGAAAGTGGAATGTGTGTCAGAAATATTATGCGCCTATATTTTTATAATTAAAACTTTTCTTACAACTTCTTTATTTTCCAGTCAGTCAACATTCATACAACATCTTCTAATATACTACAAATTAAGTATAATGTGAGTAGACTCTTGGTTAAGTTTTATGTGCACTAATTACAAAGACGGGTCATTAAAAATAAATAAATGTGCTGTATTAAATGATTCTGTTTAATTAAAATAGCATTTTTAAACATTTTTGCTCACAATTATGCTCTGTTCTGCACTTTCAGAAAGGCAGAGAGTCAGGTCTGACATTGAGTCTGCCATCTCACTAAATGCTACCTCAGAGAAAATGTTATGGTGATATTTGTGTCCTGCAGATACTGACATCAGGACGGGGACATAACCTGGATCCCTGAAGAAATACGACTCTGACTCCTATTTAACAAATGTACTGTAGATTTTTAACAGGGGGCCTGTTCGGCTGTGTGTCCCAATTGTTTCCTCCTTTCGTACCCCAAACCAAGGTGATACACCAACAAAATGAAATGTTGGAATTACCTTAACAAGTCAAGAAATCCACGTGAGACAAAGTCAACATCATACTTGGGTTTAATTAGAGGCCATCTTGATTCATTGTAATCTGGGAGGAGATGCAGGAGCAGAATCATTTTGTCTAGTTATTTAAAGTTTGTTTCTCAAAGCCCACTGTCAGCACATGTACATATTCAAGCTCATAAGAATATCTGCTTTTGTTGCAACTCTTTATCTTCTTTTATTCAATGTATTTATCACAGTTTTATTGTTGCTGTTGTTATTTTGTTGGCTTAGTGTTGTTGCAGCATAGAAGTCTGTTCACCTCAAACTCTTCTAACTGGCCTCCATCTTCATACTTTACCTAAATAAAAAAAATCATATTAATTGACTTTTGTTCATTTACACATTAACTGACTTTTCAGTTATCTTTATTTAATGTTTATTTGTATAAGGACAAGTATACAGCATGAACAGACCACAGCATTTACAGCATAAACTAGTTTGCAATGCCAGTCCCTTTTAAAATACATAAAACTCAACAGTAAAATACATTAAAAAATTGCACAAGACTCAACAATACATATACATACTGTACATTTTAACACAAAACACAATACATAGCCTATGCACACATTACAACACAAAACTCAACGACAAAGTACATGCAAAGCAGCACAAAACTCAAACAACTCACAAACAAACATACCATAAAAGTTTCATAAAACAACAAGCAGCAGATCACTCATGACTACATGACTGATCCCTCTTTACAAACTGTTTCAGAAAAGGCCATCTGTCCAAGTGAGGATTTAATGAAGGGCTCCTTACGATTCTCTGCAGATGCACCTCGTGTTACTGAAGCCTTGAGAGGCACCTCCTGAGCAGCCTGGTTATTTAGGCATTTAGAGATTAGTTTAAGGTAAACAAATTTTACTTTAAAAAAAAAAGATAAAATATCCTGATGCTATATAACGTATTTTTTGTTATTTTGTTCGATAAACCACGTTTGCAGCACAACATGAGCCCTTTGTCGTATCGGCCTTACTTTTCTCCGAGTCCTCAAAGGCATCATGACTCACCCCCATTACAGGAACACCAACACCCACAATCCTCCTCTGCCGCATGCGCTCCACGCACTACGGCCCAAAGGCGTTGGTAGCTGGTGTCCGTCCGAAGATGCGTTGCACTCCGGCAGCATCACTACCAGCTCCGGCGTGCAAATAAAGCGAAAGCGGGCGACGGAGGAGAAATCCCGGCGGTGTTTGCGGCTGCAGCGGCGCCGGTGCATCGGAGCGGCGAGATGGGAGACCAGAAGGTGAGCCGGGGCCGGAGGAACAGGTGTCTCTGATGGGGGGAAGCCGTTTCAGGGCGTAACAGTGTACAAAGGAAGGAGGGGGAGAAGCAGCCAAACCGGGGAGTTTGTGGATGCGGCACCCACACTCTCACTCGTGCTTCACAATCGTGTTTTCCGTGATTATACGCGTTTGTCCGGTTGCAGATGCGGTTTATGTTGCAGTCTGTCGATGAGTTGGTTATCGATGGATCACGGGCTGGGGGGGCCTTTGCGCAGCTTCTCTCGCATCAACAAACATTACGTAGTCCTCCAGTATGAATGGGGCTTTTTTTCCGCTGTGGGAGAAGCAGCTTGGGATGACATGTAACGTGTCAGAGGTTTGATTCGTGGAATAATCGCCCTTGTCTGTGTGTGTCCACCTCTTTGAAGTCTGCTGTTCAATGGTTGTGGAGCCGCATTATTAAATTATGATTGCGCATCCTTCCGCCCGTGAAGTGTCCTCCCTCCTAGTGCAGCATCCAGTCTGAAGAACAAATGTTTAATCATGTCTAAAAGGAGCTCATGTTTTCTCTGCAGCCGAACAATGATTATACTGATAAGCACAGCTTCACCCACATAGGAGGCAGTGAAATGAGTTGAAGTGTTTGGTTGGAAAGGAAACACTCATTCAGGCGTAGATGTATGAGTATTAAAGTGTCTTTTTAGTCTGTAAGAATCAGTTTGTTTTCAATATTTCAAGCACAACAAAATGCTAAATATACACAATCTTGCTTTAGGAATCTCTGCGTAAGATCACCCACACGCTGGCCACCAAGAATGAGGAGATTTCCAACTTCATCTGCAGTCTCAAACAGAGCCTCGACAACTTAGAGGTACAAAGACATACATGGCTGAACTAAAACCCTATTTAATTAAATCCAGGCTGCACACAGTTAGGCTGTTTGTCTCTGTCAGTGTATTCATCCAACCAGTCTTCTTCTTCTTTCCTGTATGAACTCATTTTTGTTGTGACACCAGGCGAACTCCTCCCGAGTCCAGGAGGACCTGGAGTCTGAGTTCACCTCCCTGCACTCTGTCCTGGAGGACATGAAGGAAAACATGGTGACACGCATCAAACAGGAGAGAGCCAGCCGCACGTATGAGTTACAGGTAGCTGCGGTGTTTTATGATGACCCTCTTTAATTTGCTTTTTAAATCTTCACTAATCCCTTTGTGATGGGAGTTTTCCATCATGTGACAAAGTAATGTTTTACAAGCACGTTCTGCGGCATTGTGTGACTGCTCCATGATGCTCCTGCCCTATCTCGATCACAAAATGAACGATGCTGTTTTTGCTCAGAAATTACCACATAAAAAAAACCCCGACTGGCTTTTTTAGGGTCTGACTAAAAACTAAAAACATGTTTTCACTGAGAACCAGTTTCACCAGAAACACAATTTTACATTACACACAATTATTAATGAAAAACCAAAAACTTAAAAACAACTGACCTTTGAAAAACAGCAAGAATAAGAGAGAATATCAAGACAAAAAGTATGTTTTGGGAACATCTATTTAATGTGCCGGCAAATTCTTTGTAGTCTTTATATTGTTTTTGAAGTTTTGCCAACACACCTGATATAATGCTAGAATGAGCATACAAACCTTAAACTTTAAAAGAAGAGAGAAGAAAAGGAGACAAAATACATTTGTCTGTATAAAGTTGCCAGAATGCAACTTATATAATTAAACTGTTAAATTGAAGGGAGAGAAAGACTGAGAGAATTAGTCAAAATAACTGAATTTGTATCTAAAATTAAGAAGTTTCTGTAAATGAATTCTTTAGATAACAGAATTAATATTTACTAACAAGGTCATTTTCAATATCAATATAATGTATAGAGTTGTTGATATGTAGTAGATTAGAGGTGACATCTTAACACTGTAATGTAGTTTATCCCTCGGCATCATTTCTCTCAACATTCTGTCACTAAAGAGCTGATTTTAATCTTTTTTTTTTTTTTTACTATTTTAATAGTACTTTTCATTGCGATCATTCCAGCCCAGCTGCGATGGGAATAAGCAGTCGTTCATTGATTATTTCATTCTCTGCAGCCTCAAGACCAAACCATGACTCTCAAATGATGCTGCCAAAGTCCATAGCTTCTGCTGCAAACACAATGGTCCCATTATGCTAAAGACGAACGTGTGAGAGTTTTCCAGATGTACTCGCTGTCTGACTGTGAGTTGCTGTTTTTCTCAGAGTCAGCTGAGCGCCTGCTCCAAAGCCCTGGAGAGTTCAGAGGAGCTGATGGAGCTGGCTAACCAAACGCTCTGCTCCTCTGAGACGGACGGGTTCAATCAGGTAACTGACCGACTCCACAGCCGCTGTAATGCTGCTGCACTGTTCCCCCTGCTCACTGTTCATAACTGATTTTTTTTATTTTAAAAATGATTGACAGTGAATTCCAGTGTCCATATACATGATTTAATCTGTCCTTCTTGTGGTGTCATACTACCAGCACAGTTATTTTAACACAGTGTTAAATGACAACATGATGGGCTACAACTCAGTTTTCTCTTCGCTCCGTATCTCTTTTCTCTTTTTTTCCTTTCCCTCTCTGCTTCTCCTCTCCAGGCGGCCAAAGACATTAAGGATAGGTATAGTACTCAGCCATCCATTGCTTCCCTTTTGTCATAGCCTCCTATAACCAACGAGCCACCTCATAATATAGCATGCATGCGTTCAAACATGTAGTCACCGCACCCATTTCTTAGACAATAAGCACTATGGAAAAGTTTCCACTCGAGAGCCTTTTGTCTTTGTGTTTCCCACTGTCCTCTCAAGTCTGTACCATCCTGTGTCAGCCCCTCCCTGGTTGAATGCTGCTCCCTCTCTAGCTCCGCTTTTAAATGTCGATCAGGGTGATGAGCTCAGTGGTAGTAACAGAAGTCTAGTTAGCGGCCTTTTCTTAGTTATTAGAATCACCTGTGTTTGCCCTGTAATTACAGTTGAATAATGCGATCATGCTTGTTTCCACCCCCCGTGTGTGTTTGTGTGTCTCTCTTGTGCGTTTCTTTGTCTGCAGTGTAACAATGGCTCCAGCCTTCCGCCTCTCCCTGAAGGCTAAAGCCAGTGACAACATGAGCCACTTGATGGTGGATTTCAGCCAGGAGAGGGACATCTTGCAGGGCCTCAAGTTTCTCCCAGGTCTGCTCCACTTTTAATTTAAACGGACAGTAACATAAGAAAGTGCTGAGTGTTTCTATTTTATGCTACTTTACACTTCTACTCCACTACATGGTATTTGTTTCTGTACTAATTGAGATTTTTCATACAAAACATGATCCTTAAAGTATAATGGATAAGTTCCCTGCAGAAAGTCATTTAGTTTATAATTTAGTGCTAACCCCTTTTTTTTCTCAAAACATGAAAAAAAATCCACCCGGGCACTAAAAATATTCCATCATGTCATCAGTGCAAATTAATTTGTTTCAAGTGTTTTCTACATTTTCAACTTTCATTGTCATAATTTTTGTGTAGCAGTGCATTTTATATTTATACAGGGTTCTTGCAGATCCTTAAAAAGTCTTAAATATGATTTTTTTTTTCAGAATTTAAGGTCATAAAATGTCTTAAAAAGTCTTATTTTTAATTACGTTAGGTCTTAAATTTTGAGGTGATGTCTAGTTACGTGAGAAATATCTCCACACGATTCACCTATTTAAATATGGTTTGGTCTTCGGTTGCAACTCACTGCAGCTTTTTGATTTTCTGGTAAATGTTTCGGTTGCTTCTCCACAGACTACCTGCTCTCACCAAGGTAACAAGATAAAAGAAGTACAAAAAACAGATCACAGTGCAGATGATGCTCAGCTGAAGACAGTCAGCCAGGATGTCTCAGTGAAGACACAAAGTCTGATCTGTTATTTCTGATAGTTGATAGAATCTGGATAATAATGTTTGTAGTGTGAAGGAGAGGAGCGAGTTGGAGTTTACAGATTTAGTGGACTGTTAAAGTAGATGAAAGGCAGATGTACTGTAACATATATGTGTCCTAAAGAACAGAATTAGAATTAACCACAGCTGACTTTGAGTGTGAGAACGACCAGAACAGCCTTATTGTTTTTTCACAGAAAAATTTCACAAAATTAATTATTCCAGGCAAATTGTAACTAAAACTTAAATTTTAAATTATTTTAATATTACATTACATTATATATAACAGTTTTATCAAATGTAATACGTAACAGTGGGACAGTTCCATGTATTCGAAATTAATTTCATTACTTTATGTGATTCTATATATGACTGTCATCTGGAGATACAAAATTATCCAGCAAAATATCCCTACTGATATTGTTAAATATTGTATGATACTGTCTTAAAAAGGTCTTAAAAAGCATTAAATTCGATTTCAAAAAGTGTGCAGCAACCCTGTTATATCCACAGTCACCTCTTTAGACTAGTTCATTTGATTTAAAAACAGAGTATACAAAGGAAGTTACAGATGAACGGCCCAACAGCATAAAGCAGTAAATTAGTTTCACCTCGACCAGTTGAAACAGTAAAAAATAACTGTAATAACTGAGCTATATGAAACACTATGAAATCTACAGTACTAACTGCTGAAAATACTTAAGTGAGATTTTTAAAGCAAGAGTTGTATTATAACTTTTACTGTATACTCCTTCCACTACTGGACTACTTTGTGATATTTGCAACTGGAGTTCAAAAAGAGAAGTCAATAACTGCTGCTTTGATTGTCATTTGTAGATAAATGAGTAATGTTGAAACAAATATAATAACTCTTGAATGTCTGGCTTACAGTCTGACTGAGTTTCTAACTGTTCACACTTTGTGAGAAAGCAAAACTATGTCAAACAGGCTGCCTGTTGCATGGGCTTCAAAGTGCTCCAGTTATCGGTATTTTGTGTACGTCAGTGAGTCGAACGACTACAAGTTATATGAAAGGAGTCGACCACAGAGGATAATCACCCAACTCTGCAGCTGTATGAGGTTTTTCAACCTCTTTAAGTATTGTGGCTTTTACAGCTCATGTACAATATGCACTGTAGGTCTCAGTCTCGTTTCTAACAGCAGTTAGCAAAAAGCTTTGATAAACCAACTCTACACTACATTCGCAGCATTAAATGTTAAAGCTTCAATGATTAGTTGATTTAGTCTTCTATGACAGTAAACTGAATGTTTTTGGGGTTGTAGACAAAACAAGACATTTGAAGACGTCACCTTGGGCCCTGGGAAACATCGATCAACATTTTTTTTACCATTTTCAGACATTTCATGGACAGACCAAACAACTAATCGATAAATTGAGAAAATGATCGACAGATTAATCAATAATGAAAATAATTGTTAGTTGCAGCTGGACTAAACAGCACATTAAGTAAGCAGCTAGCTGGTGAAGAAAGTTGAACATTTAGCAGCTATAGAGCCAGATGTTCTTCTCATCTGTTGGAGACCAGACCACAGTAAAGAGGAGTGGAAATATTGGAAATATTGGTTTCTGCACAGAAACACAAATCCAAATGAAAGCTAATGTTGCTCAGTATCTGCTGGATGTGTTAGTAGACAGTTGTTAGACACTTCTGCCATAAGGTGATAATATTGTATGTTGTACCTATCAATCAAAGAAGCTGAAACATTACTTCCATGTGACAACTCACTCCATGATGAATTACAAACTTGAATGACAGTGTAAAACAAGTTTTCAACAAAAAATTTAAACCTGATTCTGTCTCTTTATTGGAAGTTTCACACAGTACCTTTTTTGTTGAGAAATGTGTGTAAGAACTTGATTTTGGATTCTGACAAACTGTCTCTCCTGTCTTACATCCAGTTCCCGCCACTCCAGAGATCCAGGTATCAGAGTGCCAGGTGTGTGACAACACAGTGACTGTAGTTTGGACCTTGCCAGAGCCTGACAGCAAGATTGACCATTACATTCTGGAACATCGACGCACAAACCACGAGGGGCCCCCTCGTATCAGAGAGGACTATCCCTGGATGGTGTTGGAGGGGATACGAGAGATGGAGCACACGCTCACAGGTAGGAGCAGGACTGTGACGAGATATGTGACATTAAACTCTCTGATGAAGCCGAGTCAATAAGGATAATTGTGTTTCTTTGTGATCAGGTCTGCGCTTTGATACCCGGTACATGACATTCAGAGTGAGGGCGTGTAACAAGGCCGTGGCAGGAGAGTTCTCTGAGCCCGTTACACTAGAAACCCACGGTGAGAATACTAGTTGAGATCATTATTATTTCAACAATTATCAACAATATATGGAAAGTCTTAAGGATCTTTGTTCATACCAATGTGAATATTGGATTAATAAACTAGTTTTTCAAAATCCTGCCGCCATTTCTGTTTCCAGCCTTCACCTTCAAACTGGACTCTGGTTCATCCCACCAGAACCTGAAGGTAGAGGACTTGAGTGTGGAGTGGGACAGCAGCGGAGGAAAAATACAAGAAATCCGCAAAGACAAGAACCGAACCAACTCCCCAATGCACTCTCCAGCCAGGTTTGTATCAGTGTCTTTAATTCTGGGCTTGAACTAGTGACAGTGATCTAAAAACCTTATAAAGTATGTGATCATGAACTTACTATGATTAAGAATAAATCTCAAAAATATGGATTCTTTAAAGTCTCTACCGTCTGTCTCATCTGTAATCAGGGCAGCACTGATGTCGCCTAAGAGAGCACCGACGGCCCGGGTCGGCAGAGACAGGTTTACAGCAGAGTCCTACACAGTGCTGGGTAAGAATACACATGATTAACAAAACTGCCCTACAAAGCCAAATCTTATAAAAGAAAAAAGGATGTCCCATTGTTGTGATTTGGTCAAGAATCTGTCAATATTTTTACATGGTAATAGCTTAATTTGGATCAAACAACGTACTTTAATTGTTTCAACTCTTCTCTGAACTCTGTACATGTAACCGACACAAGACCAGTCACTGCATTGGCAATGGAGCAAAATGATATTGGTTATGGTTAACAAGCTAACATCTACATAGCTAACATCTACAAGCTAACATAAATGGCTTTCATGTAGGATACTGTATGTCATTTTGCAAAATGATCATCAGTTATGGTTAAAACTCACAATTTTTGTGTGCCCCACGGTTCAATGCACGTTCCACTAGTTTTCGGTCATGGGAAAGTGCCATCTTTAAGAATTTTTCCTTCTTTCAAAGATTTCACATTTCGACAATCACCTTGTTCAGGAGGTCGCTTATAAAGAAGCGGTTGTTAGCGGCCTCGTTTTCAAAGTTGGTCCTAAAACAAAGGCAAACTGCAGTAAGTGCAGTTACTGCACTCTGCCTTGGTTACACAGTGCATTTTCGCAGATACTGCAAAACTAAAAACCCCAATATCTTTGAGAAATGAAGCAGTAGAACATTGAAAATATAACATATTGAAGAGCAGATACTGCACTTTGCCTTTTGTAGATTTACCTGGAAGACGTGCTTATGTAACCAGAAGTCACAAACACTGACATGTATCTTAAACACAAAATGGCAGATCAACACCTCCTTTGATGCTGTAACTCGACATTCATTAGCTGTTCACGTGTATCACGACTCCCCAGCTGACACCATGATCGACGCTGGACAGCAGTACTGGGAGGTGCGGTTCGACAAGGAGAGCAAGGCCTTCGCTGTGGGCGTGGCCCTGAGGAGCCTCGGCCGATTCGACCAGCTGGGGAAAAGCAGCGCTTCCTGGTGCATCCATCTGAACAACTGGCTACAGCAGAGCCTCACAGCCAAGCACAACAACAAGGCTCGAACACTTGACTGTCCAATTCCGAACAGTATAGGAGTCTACTGCAACTATGAAGAAGGTAAGATTGATAAACACGTAGACAGTAGTAGGGGTGAAATCTTGAGAATTTCTTTCCCGCAAAATAAACTGCAGATATTCAACATTTGTCCTTTGCTCAGGGTTTTATTTTTCAGTATTCACTCAGTGTAACTGACAACAGATTTGACAATTGCTTGTTTGTTAATGGTCCTTTTTGGAAATTGTGATGGACATTTTTCACTATTTTCTAACATTTTATAGACTGAACAATTAATCAGTTATCCCAACAATGTTTCAACAGTTTAATTGACTTTGAAAAACATAATAGTTGCAGCACTATTATTGTTACTGTTACGTATAATCAGCCTCCTCTATTCTCTCCAGGTGTACTGTCTTTCTTCAATGCCAAAACGAAGCAACTGATGCACACCTTCAGAACCAAGTTCCAGCAGCCAGTAATACCAGCTTTCATGGTGAGAAACGTTAAACACATGCTCTTCTGTTCTCTTTTGACCTCTCTGTCTCTAAACTGTCTGTCGATTTTGCTGCTCCCTGCAGGTCTGGAACGGCAGTTTCTCAGTAGTGACGGGCCTGCAGGTTCCCAGCGTGGTGCAAAGTGGCCAGAGGAAGAATAGCGGCACCAGCAGCTCCAACGCCAGCCTCACCTAGACTCACCCCGCCAGTGAGCTGGACGCCTGCCTTCCCAGCTCTGCCTGACCACAGTCACCGCCGCAGATCATCACCTCTGCTCTTGACTGCGGTCAAAGCCATATCATGGAAGAGTGAAATCACTGGAGTACGATGGGTTAGCCTGTTCCAAACACTGCGTCTGTGTTGCATGACAACAAAAAGTGTTTTTTTTTGTTTTTTTTTAGGAGGGGGGGACAAGTGAGTCATCTACCCTCTCAGTGACAGAATTATTCAGATGTATGACTCCAGCTGTTATTGACGCTTGGGACACGTTAGGTGTAGTCTTACTAGTTCTTCTCTCTCTACACAAATGTTTAGCACTGTCCCACTGCTGCTAGAGCAATGATTTAGCGCTGGCCGCTGCCCTTCCTCTCCATCACCAAAACTGTCAGCCGTACTGTCACGCAGCTAGCTGCGGGTGAAGGGTCAAGCCCTGTCCTGTCTGCTCTCTCCCTGTGCCTTCCTTCTCATTTCCAAACTGATAGGTGAAATCGGGTAATGCGTACCGACATGCTAATATTCCACTGCAAGAAATGGTCTCCCTATTTCAATTTAAAACAATGTATCGTGTCAGTATCAATATAACTCGGTTGTACCGTAGCTCAGTGGTTATTATCACCCACTGAATCCACCAACTTATGTAACCCAAATAACGACCTGCTCCTAGACAATGCTATTTACTAGAATCTAGACCATTATTGAATCAGGATTTTTTTGAAACTCTACTTTTCCCAGCAGCTAATGGATTATAAATCGAGCAATGAACAACACATATTAGGGATGTTGTTTTTGGATTTCTTGCCAAGGAATGACGCATGCAAACTTATCAGTGTTCACTGCATTTCACTTAGTAGTCGGGGCCCACACTTTGCGCGTGAGAAACTGGGTTCTTTAGCTTCCTGACGAGGCTCTTAGTTTTAAATTAGATTCAGTGTTGGGTTTCATCTAACAAACAGACTCTGCACAGAAAACTGCACAGAAAGCTAAAGGGGAGTTTTCTTCAGTGTTGCTCCTTTAGGATTTTGGAAATAACTGTACTGTATACATTCTCTTCACCTGACTGCAGCCTAATGCTTGTATGTACAGTATGTATGTGCGTCTACCTAACAAAACCTCTTTATTTGCTGAAAAGAGAAATCCCCTTTATGAGTAGTGAGCTCGCCTGATGCTGACTTTAGTCCAAATGTAACAAATAGCTAGCCAGTAGCCTCAGCTAACAAATTATTATTATGATATTTGTTTACCAGGTTTGGGGTTTCGCCTGAGTGAGAAGCAGAAGCGATAAATTGTTAGAAGTTCTTATTTGTGCACAGCCCAACCTCTGTTTTGCCTCCTTGTCACGTTTGTCACACATGGTGACAGTCTTGCTTTGCCATGTTGCTCCTTCTGTATCTGCGTCTCCTGAATAACTGTAGCCTGCAATGCTTTAAAGACGCATCCTGCTGAGAATTATGTTAACTTTATTTCACATGCTGACAGAATGTCACGATTTATTGTAAATAGTTTAATTTTTCCACTATAATGTATCAGTCATTGTGGTAATAAAGGAGTGAGAGCACCTGCTTATGTTCATGGATGTCTGTTTCAAAAAGGAAAGAGGGAACAAGAGGAGTATAAAGAATACAAAACATCATAAAACTGATTCATTTCTGATTGATTTTTCAACTGCTGCATGGCACATACTAGAAGTTTTTTGTTCACATGTTTCTGATTTGATGTGACAGAATGAAGAGTTTCACTTCACTGAAAAACTATATACTATATGTATATATAAAACTATATTTACATCCAGTTGGTACAGTAACCACAAGCCAACCCTGATTTCCTTTCTGTGATTAGTTTGCTTTCATCCAGGGTTCACATCGGCTTATAGAGAGGCAGAAGTACACTGTGTGCAATATATATACATATACAAAAAGGATACAATTTAAAAAAAAAAAAAAAAAAAAAAAGTGACAACACTTAAAAATTATACAAAAAGAACACTGATATGAAAATTTCATACAATCTGATTAGGAAAATGTACATCGTCAGGGGTGAATGTGCAAAGTCTTCAAGATAAACACGGTGAAGATAATGTGACATGTACACCCGTCTTTACAGTCAATTAATCTGCTAATGTGTGTCTGAGAAGGATGAATCGATAAAGCGATAATCCTCAGAGAGGCTTTACCGCTGGCAGCCAGTCGATGAGGAGGGGCAGAGCCACGATGCAGAGGCTGTTTATGATGGCGTGTGTGGAAACGCAGCTCTTGCAGGCGCAGACAGGTGGCTCGGTGCTTGAACACATCACCAGGAGAGGTCACTCTAAACACCTTGCCTGTTTTTCCAGCTTCATTTTCAGCTCTGATATTGCTGCGGGCAAAATTAGATTGTCAGATTGTGAGCTTTGATGTTATGGCAAGAAAGTAAAATGTGAGCAGCATTGTATGTTGTTTATTTATAAGGCTGTACTGCAAAAAACTGCCTGGTTACTTCTGCTCTCTGCTTACATTTAAATACAGTATCTACAATGTCAGGTCACAGGACATTTTAACAATAGCTGAATCTCTTGTTCACACTGAACTTGGCAAAAGGTGCTTCAAATACTATGCTGCATACAAATAGAATGAGCTGCAAAAAATATGAACTTAGATTCACTTATTTGACTTAAACTTTTTAAAAGTAAGTAAACGCTTTTCTTAATTGTTTAATTGTGTTTATTTATTTTTTGTACACAGGTCTCTCTTGAAAAAGAGATCCCAATCTCAATGAGACTACCTGTTTAAATAAAGGATTAACTAAATAAATGAAATGACACATAACAGAAAAATATGGATTGAGACTGCAAACATATCTGCACAAAAAGTAGGACTTACTCTGCCCCAGAGGGTCTAAGTGGGCTCTCATCTTTGTATTGTTTGGAAGGGAGGCAGAGGAGGGGATTGATGCGAAGGGGGTTAATTTGCGAGGAACAGGAATTGGAGGCATTATTGCTTTCTTTGGAGCTCTCTTATCAGTTTCTATAGAAGACCAAAGACATATAGTAAAAAAACAAGGTCATAAAAAAAACAAGCAGAGGATTCAGTCATGCAACAGGTAAAGGGAATATTCTCAAAATCAAATAAGCTTTATTGACAGATCAGAAACCCATATAGCCAAAGCAGTACAGAAAATGATTAATGTTGACAGATGATTAGCAATAATATGCAAAGATCAACAATCAAATATAATATAATAAAAGGCATTAAATAACAATGCAATTCAATTCAACTCTTGACCATACAAGACAGAAAAGTAGTCCATAATGTGTGGAAGGATGAGTCCAGTAGATAATAATTATTCAGAATAAT
Source organism: Thunnus thynnus (assembly GCF_963924715.1). Taxonomy (NCBI): domain Eukaryota; kingdom Metazoa; phylum Chordata; class Actinopteri; order Scombriformes; family Scombridae; genus Thunnus; species Thunnus thynnus. Next base: position 24,751,046 of record NC_089524.1, on the reverse strand, counting down.
AATTCTCACTATGAATGTTTGAGATGGAAAAATCAGAGACTTACGTGGCAGCAAAACAACTAAGTAATCTTCTTTCTCTTGTTCTGTCTCCTCCACTGTTTGAACACAGACATTAGTTAGCAGTAGGAAAAAATGAAGTCACACCTGTTTATGTTTGAAAACAGCACAGTGAACGGCAGGAATGATAGATGGATTGATAGATGGGACTCACGCATGTCATTCAGGTACAAACTCTCCTCCACAACTGCTTCTAGCGCTGGTTCAGGAGTCGGTGATCTTAGAGCTACAGTAAGACCAAACATAAAATTATTATTATAATTATTACAAGTATTAATATGAGACATAATGTCACTTTAATTGCCCATAAATCAAAGCAAAACAACACCCTGCAGAGGAATTTCAACCTGCTGCCGCCAAAGTTGACAAAGGCTCTAAAACGAGCAAAGCGTGAGTGATTGAGTGGGTGTGGGTAAGAGGACTCATGCTGCAATCTTACCTCCACTCGTTAACTCCAGTCTTACCACAATGAGTCAAAAAGCAGTTTTTATGTAAACTGACTCATACAAAGTAAATTAACAAACCACTTCAGATGTATTACTTTTCCAGGAAGAACATGTAGTAAATGTTTGACCATAATTTCTTTTCTTTTCCATGGGTTTATGATATGCTATAAGATATAAACTGAAAGGAAAAGTCTGAGATTAACTCGTGCAATTGTATGAAGAGTAATTTCCAAATACCCGAATGTGTTAGTGGGTTAATGTGAGCAGAGCAAACAGGTCTGGCAAACAGTGTAAATACTTGAGTGGCTGTGTGTGCGTGTGTGTGTGTTTGTGTGTGTATTAATGGAGACAGCACCTAATTTGGGAGGTAAACTTGGTGGGATAAGGTATGACGGGGCATCCTGAACACTCTTCTCTCCATTTTCATTATCAGACCGAATGAAAGCTGTAAAAAAAAAAGAAGCCAGAGCTCACATTAGTCATGTGTATGTATGATATAACGACTATGCATGCAAAAACAAAATGAGAGAAGAAGTGAAGGAGAACGTGAAGTGTTTGTACGTACAGATGTTCTTCTCATATGCTTCCTCTAAGATGAGGGGAATCAGCACTCTGTCAGTTGTTTCTACTAAATAGTTGATCACATCATGCAGCGTGGCACAGGGGACCTGCACAGAGAACAACTTCTTTTTAACAACTTAAGGACAATAAAATACGTACAGGAAATAAAACGTGATTGTTTGTTATAACCACAATAACCACAATTTCTACTTTAAATTTCTTGCAACCCTCCTAACTGTTGGAAATATTTTAATTACTGATACGTGTCATTGATGCTGAGAAGGAAACCATGTACAACTTCACGTAAACTATGTGAAAGCACACTTTCACATACACACACACACACACACACACACACACGGAGTGCATTTAATACAAAGATGAGACGTGAGTCATTGCGGTGGCAGCGAAATTAAATCTTTATCTACAACTTCAACAGAACACAGGAGCGGAAGAAACTGAGCTGCGGTGATTGATCAAACATCATGTGTTACTTTTTTATTGCGTATACAAGGAATCACCCTCTTCAGTTCCTGAAAGTCACGTGTTAGTCTGAGGTTTATTACAACTCGTCTCTCCCGTGAACAATAAAGCCCCATAAAAACAAACAAACAAAAAAACCTCTAGCTATTAAGTGTAACTGGTTGTCTCTTACTTACTGTTAGTCACTGCCCAGAGGTTTTAGGAAGTTGCATACAGGCAACGCTCATTAATAAAAAGGCACTGTCAGTTTATTTTCTTGTGTAATGTATTATCCAAGGACAATAAAGACAATAAAGTTTATTTTCTTGTGTAATGTATTATCCAAGGACAATAAAAATACACTCACAGGATCGTCCACATCGATGGTGAAGCCCCCTTCGTGTTTTCGAGTCACGCGGTAGTGTTTGAATATGGAGCTGATGGAGGAAGAGAGAAAGGGAGGTGGTCAAAACACTCAAATGAACAAATAAACAAATTATAAACTGTCCAAGTAAACAAAATCCGTCAATTCTTTTATCAAAAAAAAAAGAATAAAAGTGGAAATCACAATTGTACATTTGTACAGTTCTTAAATAAGGGGACATCTGACCGTTTAGGGGAGTTTAGCATACAAATTAACAACATAACATAACAATTTGTTATGTTTGGTGAACATAATGACTCAGATTCAGTGTGTTAAAATTGTAAATATGGGCTCTTGTTCTCTCTTCTATTGAGAGAAATGTTACAGAGTCCTGCAGTCATTTTATACAAATGAACTGATTTGAGCAACTGTTAACCTGACTTAATATGATTGGGAGCATGTGTGTGTTTATGCTTTGTGTGTGTGTGCGTGTGCGTGTGTGTGTACCCGTTAAGGTCTTGTCTGGTGGTGACAGCAAAGGAACTTCCGCTACTTCCAGGCCTCAGCAGCAGGTTTCCTCTCTTGGCCTCTCTTTCAAGCAGCAGCTCTGCCTCCAGACGCGACACGCTGTGGAAACAGCTGCAGGACGACAAATACAGTGATGAGACAAATGGGGAAAAAAAACTGCTCTGCTGGCACTCATCTAACACTGAGCTCAGCAGGTTCATCCAGACCTCACAGACAGAGTCAACATGTAAATATGTATCAGATTTTTTTGTTTCTGATACCAAAACTGGTACCACACATACAGCTAATACCTTTCTGTTTTTACTGTCCAATTGCAACCATTAATTGAACAGCCAATGCCAACTTTTCAAGGCTGAGATCTATGAGAATATACTGAACCCATAAAATTTTTCTGTTTATCTGAAAACATGATTTTCACTGGAAAGCAACATTATGCAAAAGTGTGAATACATTTAAAATTGTTTTCATTTTGCATGATTAAAGTTACAGCATTAAGAATAAAACCAAAAGCACACACGAAATAATCATTAAATACTGTCAGACCACTCATGACAGTTTTTAAATATGTCATATATCAATTTTAGTCATGTTTTAGTCATGACATCATCCCTTTGTATTCACCAGTATTTCAAATGTGTGTTATCGCAGATACTGTCAAGCATCATTAATACTCACGCTGGCATGTCTGCTTGGACAGTGATGTAAGGATTGGAGCTTGTGACAGCGGGTGGAGGGATCTTTTTTTTTCTTTCTTTTTCCTTTTCTACTGTCTCTTTCAGCATGTGGATCTGGCCTGGTAGCAGGTTGAGGGAGAAGGGCACAGACAGCTGCAAGGAGACAATGTGCAAAGAAAAGATGCAATTATCTACATTTGGCCTGATAATTCAATATTAAAAGTGTTGTCATATCAAACTCAATTTTTAACTTTTTTAAAGGTAAAATATGTATTTCTCTTTGTAACTGTTCCTTGATGATTCAAAAAGGCACCAAAGTGATGAAATAATAATGAACATTATACATATTATATATTATACACCACAGACCTCAGTCACAGAGTGAATAAAGCCCTTCCACAGCTCACGAGCCTCGGCATTTGGGGCCTGTAGAGACAATAGAGAGACAAAAAAACTGTGAAAAAAAGAGGATTCACTTGGAAAATAAAGAGGATTTTTAAAAATATTTTCCATATGTTCTCTCACAGTGAATTTGATATTTTCATCCTTCATCTGGACGTTCATTCTGGCTGCATCTAAGTTACGATCCACGCTGCCGTCGTCTGTTATTGAGATCAAATCACTGAGATCCAGTTTCTCTATGTACTGATGAAACACACACACACACACACACACACACACACACATTGAGAGTGTTGGCATTAACAGGAATCTGTTTGATTTATAGTTATCCAAATCTGTGTCTGTTTTATTAACCCCAAATGTCTACATAATATAACTTACACTGGTGTCTCTCTTCTCATTGAAGAAGAAGAGTGTGTTTCCACACAGGCAGGTCCACAGTTTCCGAGATTTCTGCACAAACACACAGGAAGACATTTTAACTAAGATATACAAACCAAACAGTCTGCATAGTTCTGGCTTAAAGCATGACCTAGTTATTGTTATTCAAATATGACTCATTATAGACGAGCAAAAACACTTTTTGGAGCCATATTTGAACTAATGTAGTTTTGGTTGTGTTTTAGCGACATGCTAAACAAGCACATTTCCAGAAACTAGAAGATGTTACCTTTCAAATGCTTCAAATGTTACCCAATAAATGCATTTTGGTCTCACAAATCTTCTGTTACAAACTTTTCTAGGTGAAAATTAAAAAAAAAAAAAAAAAAGGGTGGATGTTAAGAGGCTACTGGGAAGCAGTCCCAAATAAATCTGTAATGTAACTGAGCAACCCTACTTTGATCCGGGATTATGAGTGGTTTACTGAACGGGCCTGCCAGGCTCCAGGGGGCCCCTAAGCCAGAGCCTCTGCATGAAGTCGCTGGAATTAACTTTGCATTTCTTGTGGCATAGTCAAAAGGTTTAGTCATTCATGTCAATAACAGAGTCCAAGAAGTCCTCTGAAAAACTGAAGGAATAGTCTAAACTTCACTTTGAGGTACAGTTGTATTTAGTTATTGTGCTGTTGGCTACAAGTCAGTGTATCTGCCCTGTAGGGGGGGGGGGGGGGGGCATTATCTTATAATGTACCTATGTCTGGGATATTCCTCAAGTGTCTCCCTCCCTATGATTTTACATGCTTTCAGTTGAGCGTGTACAGTCTCTTATCGATGAGGGCTGGGCAGAAAAAGCACACTGGATTTAATATTTGTTAAGCCTGCTTTGCCAGTTTCCGTCTTTACTTTTCTGTCAGTTGTTCTAATCTTTATGGCACAATGAGAAGAAAAGCAGTCAGACCAGTTGGAGAGACGTAAGCCTTGCTGTTGTTCCCCTCCTGACGAAAAACTCCAAAGTCCACACAACGTAAGAGCAATGATACTGCTGGCTGCTCCGCCCAAAGACGACAACACTAAACCTGACTGTTCTACGTTAGGCTGGCTTGAAGTGTGTCAGTAAAGCAGTAGAGCATATCTATGCACTGCTGTTTGCAATAATTAAACACAGGCTAGTGTAGGTAAATGAATTAAAAATAAATAAAGGATCAGCTCCTCTGAACACCACCATATGGAGAAATTAATTTCTCCAACAGGTGCTGAATGACATTTAAATCATTTAAAATGTAAGAGTGTAAGGAAAATCCCTGACTTCACAGTAAACTAGATTACTTAACACTATCTCACCTTGTTGTTGGACAGGTTGATATCTATTTCTCTCTCACATGCTGACTCTCTCTCTCTCTCTCTCTCTCTCTCTCTCTCTCACACACACACACACACACACACACACAGCAGCCAGCACCAGCAGCTTTATCTAAAGCAGGCTATGAACAATTATTAAACCATTAAATCTCTGACAAAACAAACTTAGGTTTTTATGCTCCAAATCCAATATTTGTTTGACATTTTCCTCTTAAACTGCTGCTAATTTGATTGATCTCTGTTATATACTTTGATAACAATATCAGACTAAAAGCCTTCATATAACCAACAGCTAAAAGAATAAAATGATCATAACAATAGTAGAACTTGAACTATTGCAGACCAAGTGTAGTCACAAATAGATCACACACACACAAACACACACACACAGAGAAACAAATCTCTGTCCTCTGATGGTTTACCTTATCTTTGAACGATCTCTTCTCCAGGAATCCTTCATAGTAACAGTGTGGCAGCTGGCTCCTCTGACGTCCTGTTCGTTTTGCCATCAAGGTGTAGAAGCTAACTAACAATAAACTTATAATAAATCAAAACTTATATTCAGATAGTTCTATGTGGTAGAATTCATGCTCAGCTTGCGGTGACTGCAATTCCCTTGTATATGTGAGGAGGACGGGAAGGCACGAGGGGGGTATCTGCACGTCACCTGCCGAAGAGTTGACAGGTAGCGGCGTCCTCGACGCTGATTGGTTGATAAGTTCGGTGGGCGGGTGAGCAGGTGAGACAGCTTCTGACGTAACTAGTTTTTCGTAAAGATGGAAAACACCTGCTTGAGTTCAGGGACTTCTCGCAGTATGTACTATTAGTCTACATCTTTCCCGGTTTCATGTAAGAACTGGCAAAACCAGCTCTGAAGCTACGATGAGGCTATTTTCAGCGCTGCAGCTAAGGATTTCACTATCGATCAATCTGTTGATTGTTTTCTCGATTAATCGATTATTTCTGTGTTTTAGAAAACGTCAGAAAATAGTGGAAAATGTCGATCACTGTTTCCCTAAGCTCAATGTGACATCATCATATGTCTTGTTTTGTCCCAACCAACAGTCAACAACCCAAAGATATCCAGTTTACTGCCAAAGAAGACCAGAGAAACCAGAAAATATTTACATTTAAGAAGCTGGAATCAGAAAATTTTGAAATTTTCCTCTAAAAAAAAAGGTTCAATATGATATAATGTAACTGATTATCGGAAAAGTTGGCGATTAATTTAGTAGTTGGCAACTAATTGATTAATCAACTAATCGTTGCAGCTGTAGTTGTTTTTGACTGCAAACAGCGTAGCAGGGGAACTAATCTTGATAAGACTATTAACAAAAGTTTTAGAGTAATCAACAAATAGTGCAGTCTGTCTGTTGTCTTGTGAAAATATGATATGAAGCCAAATAACACAAGTGGTTGTTATTGTACTGCATTGTGGTCTGAAGCCTGGTTGCTGCATGCTATTGTAATCTAGATAAGCAAACACGTGACTGTCAACCAGTGATTGAAGATATTTGCAAAGGGTGAGAGTTGTGATTAGAGCTGCAAGGATTAGTCGATTAATTATTCAATCAACAGAAAATTAATCTGTTGATTAAGCAGGTGGAGCAACTGTTTTGTCAATCAAATAATCGTTTCTGTCAGTTTTTAATAAAAATATGTTCCAAATATTCTCTGGTTTAATCTCCTGTCACATTAATAGAAAAAAATCTTCAGGTTTTGAGCTGTTGGTCCGACAAAACAAGCAAATTGAAGACAACGCAGTGTTCTCTGAGAAATTGTTAATGCCATTTTCCACAATTTTTAAAACACTTTATAATTCAAAATCAAACTAATAGCTAGTTGCAGCCCTCGTAGTGATAGACCTGCAGTGTGTCACCTCTTGTATGCAGTGTGAAGAGCAGCTGCTTTCCATACAGATCGTCTACTCCAGCTCATTTTCTTATAGTGCATTTGGAAGTGTACAGTATTGCACTTCTGAAGAGTCCAAACATAACATTGATAACCTGCTTGTGGCAAAAGGCAAAGGTGGTAGCGCCATCTGCTGGCTCAGTGGAGGAATTTGTTGGGTTTTATCAACTTTGAACCTATCAAACACACTCAGTTGCCAATTAATTACAACTAATGCAGTTTAATGGATCAGTCCTGCTATAAATCCTACCCTCATGAAAGGTTGTAATGTTCAGTTTTTGTTGTAACTGTTTTAGAGAAGTGGCTGTAGTACTGAGATGTCTTTTGATTATTTTGTCAGCCCATTTATTCTAATTAAATGGAGACTAGTGAAGTTGAGACATTTTTATTGTATTTAGTTTTCCAAATGGAAGCTACATTTTATAGCACATTGAGAGAGAGGACAATCCGCTCTTCTAATTAATCCAGAACTGCATTTCTTTTGCTGCCTAAATCTTTGCTAATCAGTCTAGACAACAGGAGATCTAGTCTGGCCCAGGGTTTGTTTGTGGATCAAATGGCATTTTAAAGATTGGCACAGAGCCATAGCCTTAGCCAGAACTAACAGAAAGCTTCTCAGATCTTTCATCAGAAGTAATTGGGTATTTTGTTTTGTTTTTTGGTTGATGTGATTCCATCAATATTCATGGGTATACTCTTCTGTCAGTTTACTGCCAATTCTGCTGAAAAAGCAGATATTAGTCCAAATACAGCTCTTCAGGCTCTGACAGAGCCAAGTAAACATTTTAGACAAAGTCATGTAGAAAAGGTCAGCATCACTGGCAGTGCCTTGATTCCAGTTACAGGTGAGACAGAAAGTTTTTTTGTTTTGTTTTTTGGTATTGAGAATTTGGTACTTCTGTTGTCATTTTCCACAGTTTAACAAAGACATTACAAACTTACCACACCAAACAACCCAACCAGAGGGGCAAAAAACAGGACGGAGGAATGTGAGTGTGGACTATACAGTGAGCTTGATAATACTTACCTTATGAATGTAAACAAATTATACAATTCTGAGCCATGAGATGTTTGTTTTTATGGCAAACAAACCCTAAAACAATAGAAATATAGTTTTACAAAACAACCCCAACTCAAGGTCCACTTACTAGCTCTTTCTGGAATTTTTAACCTATCACACTGTCTTCGTTATCGGATCGAGACAGTTGTCATGGAGGTGGATCTGTTGACATCTTCTGATTTCATCAGAGGTATTTTAGGACTTCTCATCCATGTTTGCTTGAAAGATAGAAGTATACGTTTCATTCTTGAGCTTGGAAATAGTAGTTTGTTATGAGTCACCGCTATTACTGTTAATTTATACCACTGGTTAAGTTCTAAAGCTTTTTGGTAGGCTGAAGTGACTGTGAGAGACCCATAGAAGATAGATGAGGCAGACTCCAGGGATGCAGAGCACTTTACAGTTCTTGGTTTGTGTAGTTTAAGCTCTGCAGAGAGAACAAAAAGTATTATGACATAAACAAAAAAGGTAAGCATTGATAACAGAACCAAAAATTTGAATAAAAGTTCTGTGAGAATTGAATTAAGTCAAATAATTAAAAAATCTCACTTACATGATTCATGCAACATATGGCTGGAGTCAAGAAGTAAGAACAAAGGGAGGAAGGCAGCATAAAGCCTTCTGGGTAAATTGATTGCAGTGGCATGTTCCTTCCAGATTTGATTTGTCCTCCTCTGCCTGGGAAGTGGTCAGGTGACTCTTAGGTGGGGACTTTTGACACCACTGATAAAGATTGTGTGAAAGTTCCAAAAAAAAACTTGAGTTCAGATTGTTTTGTCAAGTTACTAATTTTACCAAGGTCAGGAATTAACTCTTATAGCCTACTTGATCATTTTTTGTGTGTCAGACATGAAGAACAATTGAACCTGTTGAACCTGACAACCTTTAGATGAGAATGTTTCCTTACATTTTTAGGCAGGCTTTTGATGTCTGATCATTTAAAGCAACTGAAAACATTTTTAGTTTCAGTTCTAGTAGCCAAATCCTCAGCCAATCATCATCATTAGAAGTCTTAAAGTCTTGCATCATAATACACGTGACAATTTTGGGACAATAGTGACAACAACAAGAAAAACCTACAAGCCACTGAGGGGCTGCTATTGACACGTCACCTTTGTGCAGCATGTGGGTTAAATAATTCAAACAACACACCTGCTCTGTGATTACTGCCTCACCTGTGTGCACCTTCCCCGTACTCCACATACTGTGTAAAAAAAGTGAATTACCACAGGTGGACACATACTACTGCATATAAACACATATTAATAAAGTAAAGTAAAAACAGTACAAGAATGGCTCCAACAAGGACCTTTGTGCTCAGTTATATTTTTTATTGTCGACCCCACTGTACCTGAAACTACATACCAGTGTTACAGATCCACTAGTGACCGTGTTAACTGGTGACTTTGAGACGTGTTTGCTCGTAGTGACGCCAGCCGTTGAAAACACCTGGAGAACACACAGGTGTCCTCGCGAATTCCTAATTAATAGTATTTTAATTACAAGTTTATATTCATGAGATTATATTTGTCTTACTTTGTAAATGAAACTGTGTCGCCAGCAAGAAGCATTCACCTCGGTCAATCAGATATATTTAATACACAATTTGTCAACGTATTTTTACGACTTTTATATGTTGCAGACATACAGAGGATAATTACAGATGAGACTGGTCAAATCTGGTGGCTACTGGAAGTTCAACCACCACACAGTTTGCACACAATATACGTTCCTGAACGGTGTGGGTCCACAGTGACAGAGCAGGTTCACTTTAATGTGAATATGGGTCTTTTACAACCGAAAATAATGTTATAAAATTTGCTGCACTGCTAATCTATACGTTTTGTTTCCCACATTAAAAATAAGAAGAGGTGAATTTCTTACTCAGCACACAATTTCAGTTAAATAAATCTTTAACTGAGAAAAACACAGATTAGTGAGTATTTAAATCTCATTAAAGTAAAGGTATTCACGAGGACACCTACGTGTTTTCTTAGTGTTTTCAACAGCTGCCGGTACTACGAGCAACCACGACGCACTCGGCAGAAAGTCGCCGGTTAACACGGTCACCAGTGGATCCGCAACACCGGTACGTCACGTGACCGCGTAGCGTTAACGCAGCCTTCTCTCTCAGCGGACAGTCTTCTGTCATCTTGGAACAACAGCACCCTGGTTCAGGCGGGGTGGATATTTTCTGTCATCCCCGCAGTCTCAAGAGAGGTGATCATATCAGACAATGGGGAACAGAGACGATGAATACGACTTCTTATTTAAAGGTGAGCGGGACAGAACACACTTGTAGGTAACCGTGTTTGATGTTATTTAGCCGTGTTTACCGTCAGTGCTGCGGTTTAATGCCAGCTAACTGGAGCTAGCCGGACTCCTCTTAGCTACGGCGCTTTGGTCGTGACTTTTCAGACTTGTCGTTTCATATTAACCTCACACACTCACTATTACCTACGACCTTCCAGTGCTTTTATTTCTGTCAAGGTTTGCGGGTAACCACCAGTTTTGCTTAGCGGACATGAAATTGACAGAAAGTAAAGGGCGTGTGGTGAGTTAGCCCTGCATGCTAGGAGCTAGCTTAGTCAAACTGACGGAGCGATTAGCTGTTAACAGTTTGTTTAGCAAACCTTATTGTCATCTAAGAGACATTATCCTCCAGCTGTATAAAACTCAGTTATCTAAACAGCAGCACCAACAATGGCCTATACTTTCTGATGTTAAATGATATCAGATCATTCAACAGAGAGGGAAACAAGACTTCCTTTGTGGCGGACTACAGACCTGTAGCCTGAGGGAGAAAAACTCTGGTTTGGCTTTGGTTTTCTTGTCAGATATCTGCTTCAGCTGACCACAGTCAGTATTCACCACCACCAGTTTGTTTATGATGGCCAATGGCAGATTTCCATGCAGTGATCTCTTTCCCCCCCCTGTAAACCTAACTGTTCCTTTCAGCCTGTAGAGCTAACTAATGATCAGATAAAATAATCAGCATGAAGAGCCAAGAAACCTGATTTTTATTGTCTTGTGTCATATCTATTCACACGCAATCTTTAATGCACTTAAATCATTAGATTATAGGGGAGAGAGAGAGACACTGATGTACGTCACCCCTCAACTGTCAGTGCAGTGAGTTTTATACTAATACTGGAGACGCAGCAGAAACACACCAGCTTTTATCACTCCTATCCAATAAAAAAAAGCATTAGAGTATAGGCCAGGGCCAGATTTGCTGCTGGGAGTGTCAGAAATGGATTGGAGATACTGATGACTCGTAACAACAACAACGCAGGAACAGAGGCCCCGAGAAACTGTTGAGTCAGATTTCCCAGTGAGCTGGTTTTTTCTCGCTTCTTCCTGCATCACTCCCAGCAGGGCAAAGTCTGATAAGGTTTTCTCTGTACAGGCAGAAAGCAGCAATGAGATTGGCAATGACTGAATTATATAAGGTGACTACAGTGTGTCATATGATTATAGTTGTTTGATACATTTTGTGTAACTGTCAGCACCATTTCTGTTGTTTCAAATCCGCCTTTTCTTTTTCAAGTCACAACAATTCAGTAGCTGCAGTAGAAATGGATGAGGCAGTTTGAGGTGAAGCTGGGTAAAATGAAAAAAATGAGCTATGCCTGATTACAGAATAACTGCAGGAATTCTTTGAAATCTGAGAGTCACATTTTCTTGAGAGCTGTTGCCCTGACACATGCTCATATTTCACTTTTTGTCTTGGCTGTAGTCGTACTAATCGGAGACTCTGGAGTGGGGAAGAGTAACCTGCTGTCCCGTTTCACAAGAAATGAGTTCAACCTGGAGAGCAAGAGCACCATCGGGGTGGAGTTCGCCACCCGTAGCATCCAGGTGGATGGCAAGACGATAAAGGCTCAAATCTGGGACACAGCTGGACAAGAACGCTACAGAGCAATCACCTCAGCGTGAGTATTTTCTTTGGGTTTAAAGTAGTTAACATTGATGCAAATATCATGCTGGAAAAAAAGCAATAACCTGGTTTATATTGTCACCAGGTATTACCGGGGTGCAGTTGGAGCTCTCCTAGTTTATGACATCGCCAAGCACCTGACGTATGAGAACGTGGAGCGCTGGCTGAAGGAGCTGAGGGACCACGCTGACAACAACATCGTCATCATGCTGGTTGGAAACAAGAGTGACCTCCGCCACCTTAGGGCAGTGCCCACTGATGAGGCCCGAGCCTTTGCAGGTAAATCACTAAACACTGACACCTAATAATCTGTAAAATATGTCAACTGTGTGCATTTTCAAAATGTATCTTGCATCTCTCCCACATCAGAAAAGAACACTCTGTCATTCATTGAGACCTCAGCGCTGGACTCCACAAATGTAGAAGAAGCCTTCAAGAATATTTTAACAGGTAGGAAAAGCAAGACACAGTAGAGTACATCACCTAATGTACTCTGAGCCCTCTGATTATCTCAATATTTCATGTCTATTATTTAGAACATAATATCATTAGATGATATGAGATAAAAAATATCAGGGCATCTGAAGCCAGTTTTCTGTTTAATTGTTGGTCATTTTTTAAAGAAACATATGGTAGTGGAAGTAACAAATTACATTTACTCTGATTACTGTAACTAAGGTGGGGTTTTTTTCGAGTATTTAAGAAAATATGTGTGTTATACTTTGATACAATTTGCAACCTTAATTTTCCAGCCAGCATTTATGCTAACTTACATGGTACAATTCATGCTGACATGTAAATGCACTGTATTTATGTAAGGATCACATAAGTTTTTCCTTATTCTTATATATAGCGACTACTGTCACTACAAGGGTTCATTTAAGATGGAATGAGATGGTGAAAACATTTGCATCTATCTGAAAAATTATATGAAACATTCAAGCTGTACAGTTCACTTAATGTTTTACCATTTTGACATGGAGTTACGCAATTTTATTTCTCTACAAATGGGAATGTACAGCACAACTACATATACAGTGAAATGAGAAGAGCATTACAGTGTTTTTCTTGGATTTCTCTCTGCAGAAATCTACCGTATCGTGTCTCAGAAGCAGATAGCGGACAGATCTGCGCACGACGAATCTCCTGGCAACAACGTAGTGGACATTAGTGTCCCACCAACCACTGACGGGCAGAAGGGCAACAAACTCCAGTGCTGCCAGAGCCTGTGACACTCAATCCCATAAAACACTCTTCCTCCAAAACCATCTTGACATCACATCACCTGTGCACTTTTTTGTTCCCGTATCTCTGCTCACAGCCAAAGCCCTTCTCACTCTACCCTTTTTATTTTTCTTTCTCTCATTGTTTTATATACTAGTACTTTGAACCCACTTGTGCTCTTCTCTTCTGCCATGAAAGAAAACTTTAAGAAGCCTTTATGTCACTCGGTCAGTCGAGTTATTCACGGAGTCAATGTGAAGGTTCCTGCAATGCAGGAACGAGGCAGTTGCCGCTGTCTTAATGAAGCCTGTGAAGTTGTTTGAACTCTACTGAAACGCTGTCATGTACATGGGAGGCTGTGGAACATTTCAATGGTTACCACTAGATGGTGCTGTGTAAATAAACTAGAGGCAGTTGCTCCAACCTGGTGAAGCAGTATTATGCGTTTGACAGTGTGGTTCTTGTTTTCTTCTTACATCAGTTAAGTTATCATGCCAAAAATATCCTCATGATGTATTTATTGAAGAAGACTTGGCTTAAGTTGTCATTGTTTTACTTTCAATTGAAGGACTGTATAAATTTACAATAAAACTCTTGACAAAACTAGTGTTGAACTTATGTTTTCCTTCTGAAAATTGGTTTTCTCTGGTAAGGTTTTTAAGACTTGAGTCTCATCAAGCTGGGACTAGTTTTCTGGATAACTGCAGAACAAGATTGAAAAAAAAGTCTCCTAGTTTTACTGAGTGCAGTTGTCAAGCTAATTTAGAAATCCTGCTTGAGAGGCTGTGGTTGAGCTAAAAATGTCTTTCAGAATTTCCACAATGAAGCAAGAACAGCATACCAACATCTGGGCTGTGGTACAAAACAAAGGATTTACATCTGTCTTTGTGGTAGCACTTAATGAGGACGTGTCAGGGTCGGATTAACCCTCTCGGGGGGCCCTGGGGCACAAAAAAGATGAGATGTCCCTATTGACTGCCCCCAATTCTCCCACTCTGTGCATTGTGAATGTGATAATTCATAATTAGAACCAAGTTAGTGGTAAATTGATAGATTTGTGCTCTATTTAGGAATATGAACTAAAATAAAGGCAAAAATAAAATATGCAACCATCCATTTCGGTACATATTGTGCTTCAGTGATGCACAGTCACAGATTTGCAGTTAAGCCACAAAGAGAGCCTGGACCCCCTGTGGGTCTGGGGTCCCAGTGCAATTGCCTGTTTGCCCTGTTGGTAATCCTTTTGGTGGGTACATCTTTTGTAGCTGAGGGTAAAATATGTGAGCAGGTAAGCAGATAAAATAGCTTTTTAACAATATTTTTCTATCACTAATCAAAACCAGCGTTGTTACAGACATGCTGAAGCAGAATATTTTGAACTAACTAAGCTGCTCGTATTTTATATTTGGATGAAATGTGGAGATTCTTCGACTCCTCAGAGCCATCCGGAAGCAAAACTCGACAAGTTCGATTCCAGATGTGTTTCTCCTTGTCTGCGCTGCATCAGCAGTTGTTTTTCATCAGGATTAATGGATACATATATAGCTGTCGTCAAAAACAGACTTACAGTAATAACATCTCATCCTTGCTGGACTAAGAGGATGATCTGTAAACAGCCATATCATACAAGTCATGTGGAACACAACGACATGCATTCCCATGAAAATAAATCAAACACAGAGCAAACAACAGACGATGATTAACACAGATACGTAAACAAAGCAAAAAATGACCCGAATTAACGTTCACTCTTAGTTTATCCTCATGTTTTATTTGCTTTGCAAACTATTCTTGGCTGATTGCAGGTACCAGTATTTTGGTGAAGAAGTCTTTCTTTTTTTTTTCTCCACAGCACACCATAAACACTGTAGTATTTAAAAATGTGAATACTGAAGAATTGCAACATAAATCACAAATGATACACATTAACATACCAACCCAAAAAAAAAAGACATGTAAAGTTCAAAGATTACAAAGATGTTATTTAACATAACACAACAGAAGCACATTAACAGCTACATGTTATCTTCCTTTGCGTAATAAACAAATAAAACGATTTTAAAATCCCTTTCTAGACTTGAATTTTGGGAGCTATTTAAGTTACTTTTACATTATGTGTAATGACACTTAAAAACTCTTTGGAGATCAGTTTCAAATAGCTTTGATAACACTGACATGAAAAGGCAGGTAGCCAGAGACGGAGCAGTGTTGCATACTTTGTACATACTATCATACTGCTCATGGCTGCACAAAGCTTTACATTTGACATTACTTCAAATCAGTGCTCCAACAGATCCCAATACTTCTGGGGTTAAAGCCTCGTTCATAACAAACAGTAAACACATGGATGATCAAATGACTCATAAGCTTATAAGGCAGACGAGCCCCCCCCCCCCCAGTATATCCTGCATCACAGTATTGCAGGATATACTGTAATCTTTTGTTCGGAGATCAGTTCAAAACAAACAAATGCTTATCTGAGGCAGTATGTGGGACACCGGGGGCTAAAAAGTGTCGGTGTAGACAAGAAGACAGAAAGAAAACAACTTTCCCAGCTGCTGGTCACTGTTAATACCACAGTGTCAGCCGTCTAACTGGAAAAGAAAGGTTGCTCAACACTTACAACCATATGACTAGTATCAGTTTCTCACTGTCAGACTATTTCTATGACTGAAAGTTTCACAACAGCCCCAGGCAGCCACATGTCATAATAGATGAACAATATTGTGACAGTTTGCGTATTAATACCAATACAGAATCTTTCTAGACTAAAGTTTCAGTAGCATAACAATCAACACTGTGTAGGAGGGAAAAATCATCCATATAGATGCTTACTGACTGCGAATAATCAGCATCTGCTCTGAAAAAGTGACTGAAATCGTGGTTTGTCCACTAATAACTGAATCCCTTCATATAACACCACACATTAGTTTAAGTTAATGATTAAATAATAATATTGTTCAAGCCTGATTGTTATAAAGTAAATAGGTGTATTTTAAATAAAAAGGCATTAATAATACATTTTGTCCTCTGTACATCATGGGTCATGATCAAAATATGATCATCTATTAATAAGAATGAGACAAAGAGTCACTCCACTGAAGACATAAAACTATTGTCATCTTGGAATTAAAGTTTAGTTTGTAATAATAAAATTATAACAATAAAGATTCAAGCAAGTTTTAAACTTGCCTGACTGCTTTCAATGCCACCTGTATAACAGTATAGCCAAGTTATTTTTAATTTCACAACTATAAATGAAACTAATTTTTTCATAAACAATACTGAGCTGTAGGGTTAACGTGTGCATGACCCCAAACAGGACAGTGATGTCATATTGTGACACCGCTGTGTTTAAGGCCGTCATCAGGCCCATAGACTGGATTATGTTAGTTTTAACAATTAAGTCCTTCTTAATACTGCAAGTTTTCATCTTCAGGCTTCAGCGTCTGAAAGTGGCAATTAACCGTCTCCCTATAACCCAAATTAGGTGGAATGAAGAAATTTCAAAAAAAGAATAAAAATTGGACCATGTTGTGACCCGGAAATCTAGAAACCAGGCAGACTGTGTGTGGTTTGCTCTGATTGATTCATAGTTACATAAGTCCATAAGTGAGCTGATTATAAACTGCACCAACCTAGTGTATGTACAAGTGAATTTTCTCTTCTCCCCCAAAACAAGTAACACAGCCCGTCCAAATTGGGCCAGACTGCTCAAAAAAGACAACATCCATCAAATGGACTCAGAAAAACATGTGAGCTTCTTGCAGCTTCCATGAAAGAAAAGACTAAACAATGCTTTAGTCAGATTTGGCCTTAGTGGATCTTTCACCTTTGCATAATGAATCCACCATTAAAGTCATTGTTGGTGGGTAGTTCATGTCTGGCAGAAACACCAGCACTGAAAATCACCTCTGAGATTTTCTTCTTCATCAGATCAGAGAAACTATGCTTGACTACTAAGTTTCTGAATCCCTGATTCTTGATGTGATCATAAAACTACACAGACACACATACAACGATGTGTATTCTTAAAGTAAAGTACTTCAATGGGCCAGCAGAAGGATGCTTTAGTACACTGCATCAGCCACCAAACAATGTTCGTGGAACTGTTCCTCTAAAAGCTGTTTTGATGGAGTTTTCTATCAATTGATATAAATATAAAGACCCACTTGTTAAGTGCTGATAATACAAGAACCTCCATGAGGACACTGTTAAACCCTACTTCAGTAGGAATAGTAAATCTGTTCATTCATTAGTGGTTTAAAAAATGATTCTACAAAAAACAAAACAACAAAAAAAAAAAAGTTTTCCCAAAGAAATATTAACAGTGCTTGCATGCAAAACTGTGCATGTCGGTAGAGGTGAAGACCTCAATGTCCACAGTGTTTTATTGCACAATCTCTAATGTTATGCCGCCATCCGCTCTCGGATGAGATGTGACAATAGGTGCAGAAAAAAAAAAACCTTGAAAGAGGTCCAACAAGATAATAGTTTCATGGTCCTTTAGTTTCATCTCAGACAGCGAACTGCCATCTGGATTGTGAAATGTAAATAAATGGAAGCTCTGAGCTTCTCATTTTTCCTTCACAGATTAATATGGAATCAGCTCCTCGATGGGTAATGTTGTGCAGAGAATGCAAGGCCTAAGTAGGTGTTGTGCGTGCCCTGATATGACATGTATCTAGCAGTTTATCATCATCATCATTCATTCATCACTGCAGCAGACTCTGCAGTCACCGATTGAACCGCAACAGAAGAATCATTACATTTCAAGTCCACTAAACAAGTTAGTTTGGTCATTCCTTATTCTTGTATCACTGCTAGCTAATGTTAACATCACATCCAACATGATCAGACTGTTCCCATGTTTCCTCTGCACATCTTCATATGCTCTTCCATTCTTTAGTGCCTTTGCATAAGCTTAGTGAAAACCCAGCATGAGGACTGACGGACTCCATTTAAATGTGCTCATTTCTGCACTCACAGGAGGAGCGCTTCTTAAAAATGTCAAGTGAAGATTTAAGTATTGATAGGTCGAAGAAAAAAAGGGGGGGAAAAAAACGCAACAAAAAACACCCACAAGTGCTTGTTGAAAGTCATGATGCACCGAGTATCATCCCCCATAAGTAAATGGCACCATTATTGTGGTCATCTTCATTTGATCTCATACTATACTCTCATTGGCGGATTTCTTCATCAGTTTGGTAGAGAGCAAGGAATGCTGGGAAGAGTTAGACTCCTTGGCTTCAGGAATGAGCAGACGTACTTTCTGATTTGTTCTTCTCCACTCAGAGTACAGCTGACAGTGGTAGCGGAAAGATACCTGCACAGACAACCAGGTAGGAGAAGACAGAAGTAGAACATCAATTACTCACTTAATGTCATGTTTAAGGCTAATTAGCAATTTTATATTTAATACACTGCATCACAACTGCTCAATTTAAGCGGTTCCACTTAAAACCATCTGCGTTACAATAATGCTGTAGTCTGATCTGTACGTGAATAGATTTTTACCAGGGTCCAGAGGACGTAGATGGTGAAGAGGGCGATGGTGAGGGCTATGAGACCCACAGCCTGCAGCCAGCTCCCCAGCTGAAGATGGTCTTGAGCGCCGCTCAGGCACAGCCAGCCCGAAATGGCTGCTAGGGGCGTGATAAACAGGAAGCACACCATGTCACAGAACAGTGTCCTCTTCTCATTACGAGGGCCGGGGTCCCGCAGCCACTGTAGAATAAGAAGTAGGAGACCGATGAGGAGAAGTGTGAGAGAGACAAGGGAGAGGTAGAAAGACAGATCTTCAGTTAATCAAGAACAGAAAAGAATTACATCATGATTAAAAGCAAGCAAGCAGAAAGATGAGATGGAAAAAAAGCTATTTCACACAATTATTCACAAACAGCAGCACAATCAAGACGAGCAGAGAGATTGATGCAGACAAGGCAAAGCTCATTGACCTTTGTTACCTCTGTGAGAGGCCTCGGTCGGCGCTCGATGCTGAACTCCGTGTGGCAGAGCTCACAGTAGCTGGTGTTGGAAGACGACAGCCACTTTTCTAAGCAGCTCTTGTGTACTGTGCCCAGGGTGCCCGTGCAGTCGCATGGGGACAGGAGACCCTCACTGTTGCCACCTTCATGGCAAATACGGCAGATGGGACCATCGCTGAGACAAAATAAGAAAACAAAGACAAATAAAGTTACGTCAGCATCATTCACCGTGCTTGTTCTGGTTATTTCTGTTCACGATAACTTGTGTGAGCCTTACCTTTGCGTGCCCACGGGTTTGAGCACAGACGACAGCAACCGTCCATCTATGGCTGTGACCTGGGTGACGTAGAGCGCCTGGCACCCGTCCCCACCCGCTTCCTCGACGTTCTTCCCAGCTCCTGTGCTGCTGGCACAGTCACACAGAGAGCCGGGCAGGTGGCAACACCCCCCTGTCGTCATGGTTACAGTGTCCAGATGCTAGCCGTAGATTCGGGGGCGTAAAGGGTTAGCAGCGAAGGTTGCTTCAAGGAGCAGAAAGCACAAACTCTGCTCTCCCTTATTTTCTACAAACAGAGAAAAAAGGGGGAAAAAAATCGAGACTTTTTAAACAAACAATAATAGGCAGTGTAATGTTACAGTGAAAAAGTATTATTTTATAATACAATAGAATAGTATAGTAGGTATAAATCATTCAGACACTGAGGAAAAATGATATTTAGGTGCTACCTAAGAATCAAAATATTTATTTATTATCAAGGCAATGGCAAACTAGAAAAACTTGGGTTAGTAAGATTTAAAACTAAGAAATATTATATATATATATCTTTAAAAAAAAACCCAGTATTGTTATATACAGTATGTATTTGCCAGTACTATCTGGCTCTAGGTACAATAAGCTTCACATTATTACAGTCTTCATTGAAGAGCCTGCTTCATGTCTCATTAGTTTCCGGCCATGTGAAAATAACTTTAGGTTATCTACAAAGACATTTTGTCATTTATAAGACAGCTGTCAGTTTTGTTGGGCCAATTTGCCCAAAGCAGCTGCTAGTCCATTATAAAAGCAAGTGTGATGGTCAGTGGCAGTGAGTGTGAAGTGCAGCAGACTGATAAACAGCTGTCTCCCCTCAGATAACCCTTCACTACAGATAAAGAGGCAGGCAGCGGAATTTGCTGCGGCCCTTTATTACATTCGTCTTGCCGTCTGGAAATATGTGTTGTTCTGTACAGTGACAGATCAATTACAAACGGATATTTCTTGAATAAATGTTTTCATTTTTCATGAGACAATACATACAGTAAGAGGGATTACATGACGCACAAGAAATAGCAAAACGCGTGTCTGATATGTTTGAAAGTATTGAAGAAGCTTCTTTTACTTTTAAGGAATCGATGACACAGTTTATAGGACACAAGACAGCGGACACATATTGAACCTATTTTTGACCAGGGTGTTAGTCACGGGTAAATACTGGGTCGTTGTTGGTCGCATAAGACCTCGCTCTGCAACTGTAGCTTTGTACAGTTAAACCATAGCATTACACCCGAACTTGTATAATCCTTTGTGCTCAACAGTGATGACGCTGTGTTGTTTTTAAACAGGGGGCAGATGGTGCAGACACTCTACTGTTAATACACAGGATTTTGTGTACTTTCTCTGTCGCCTTATGAACAACAAGAATTTACGATAATTTTAAAATGTTATTGTGATTAAGAGGAGTGGAAATTACAGCTGCTGGTCAAAAACAGCTGATGATCTAATTCAATCAACAAAACAGACTATACAATTATTTTTTAATATGATTACTATAGCTGTGAAGGAAATAATGTTCTATCTTTGTTTACACTGTATCAAAGAGGAGGGAAATATTTGACTACAGGACAACTTAGGATGTTTAAAAAGTTAAACTGTATATAATAATATCCACACATGCGTATAATGACTTTTAGAATTTGATTGTTATTTTTTTCTACTTATAATCTAGATGTAAGCTTATTTTCTAGGAGTTTTACTTTGCTGAATGTTACGTTTTGTCACTACAATCTAATCAATCTAACATTCCTACATTAAACAGTTTCATCTTGTCTGTTGTATGAAGTAACATCTGCTCTTACGCAACACATGTTATTCAAGCTGTTTGTGACAAACTCCAAATATATTCCATGAGTTTGCTCACACCTGGTTTATTACAAACACGCATTTAACAGATTAATATGATAAATGGCTTTATGAGATAAGTTGCAAATGAAGCATCAGAGCATGAACTTTACCTTCATGACACAGACACCAGGTCAGATGAATGGGTAACTTGTTCTTTCACCGAGCAACACCAAATGGATGTGATGGTCTCATTTAGGCCTCAATGAAAACTAGTATTCTGACAGTATCCACTTTAATTTGGTGTATTATGGTTGAAATAGGCTGTTGTGTCTGGATATATTGTGATAAAAGACAGTACAGACCCATGGAGTAGGAGAGGTTGTTCAAAAATCTGTTATGAGTATGACTAATTCATGTTATTATTTATGACTACTGATACAGAATGAGGATTAAGAAACAAAGTCCCTGATCCAGATAAACAAAAGGGTAACCCCAAAACTAAGTTATTTCAGTTATTGTTTTCTGCCTCTTTTAAAACAAGTGATGTATGAAAACACATGAAGAAAACTGGCTGTACTATTCTCAGATCAACTGAGACAGAAATTCAGTAATTTTTAGGCCAAACGAAATTGAAAGTGACTGTAACTGATGCAACATTACGTTATTTTTTGAACAAAAAGTGATGGGAACTGAGCAGTCAATGTATGCAGCTGCATTAACTCATGAAACGAATAAAATCACCTCAGATAACAAACAATCCTTTTCACTTGGACGCAGCTAACACCGCCGCTGTATCCAGCTGTTGTAGCTTTGATGCAGACTATTGTCTGGAGCACAGATGTCAAAACAACGCCTTCAGCTGCGTGGCGGCGTGAATCAATGAATTAGCTGTGTACGGCTGTGTTACAATGACATATTTAACAGATGAAAACCGACTATCTAAGATTTTTCCTGGCTGTCATTTCGTTATCGATAGCTATTCACTGTTCATGTTCAATGTCCAGCAAATAAACGTGGTCAGTTCGTGCCGCCACAGCTGTCAGGAGCTGCAGTCAGCTGCTAGTAGCCAAAAAAAGCTCTACTTACCCTCTCTTCTTCCTCTTTTTCCTCCTCTTTTTCTTCTTACCGATGTCTTCCTCCTGTGGTGAGTATTACCGCCCTGACAGCCTCGTATTTCCTTGTCGTTTCATTATAGTTAAAGGTATGAATAACCAGCATCAGAAGCTGAAGATATGCTGCTCAGCTCGGTGCTAGCTCTCAGCTGATAACACACAGCAGGCCAGGCTTCCGCTTCCCCAGCGCTTTAAATAAAACAGGCTCATCATCATCATCATCATCATCATCATCATCAGCTGTCTGCCTCTGCGGGGAGCACACGGCTCGATCCACGACGAGTTAACAATGTGGTTGTGGATAAACAACAGCTCACACGCACACAGCTACACAACAGATCCGGGAACAGACAATTTATCACGTGGTTTTAGAACAGAAAACAAGTTACAGCACATTTTACAAGGGTGTTTACTTTTTTTTAGATTTCGTTACACAGATGAGCATTTTCCGCCTAAAATCACCACACATTTTATTTTACAGTCCTGTAAAAGAACATTTTACGACTGGATTTTTTTTTTTAAATCATCATTAATAATTATCGTGTAGACTATATCCATGGTCAAAAATTTCTATAGGATCCCAAAAGGAATTTCCAATTAAAATCCTACCTAGTTCTTCCTAATGTTGGAACCAGTTCTATGGGATAAAGTCCAATAGGACTTAATCCAAAAGAGATGATAAATGATTAACAATACAAAAATACTATAAGATCTTCCTATATGATTAAAGGCACAGTGTGTAGAATTTAGTAGCATCTAGTGGATGGACCTGGCAGAAATGGAATATAATATTCATACGTATGTTTTAATCAGTGTATAATCACCTGAGATAAGAATCGTTGTGTCATTGTTACCTTGGAATGAGCCCTTTATATCTACATTGGGAGCTGGTCCAAGTAAATCCAGCTGCAGCCAGCATGAACATGCAGCACCTACACGACACGCCCACTTTACTACATGACACACCCACTTGGTTAAATTTAGACATGAGGAGAAGGATGGTTAAGGTCAGAGTCAAGCGGCAACGTCCGGGGCTGAAAAATGAAGCCAATGCGGAAGTGCCAAAAACCTGCATTCTCTCTAATGGCCATCAGGGGGCAACTCCACTGGCTGCAAAAAGAAGTCTGATTGTATAGAAGTCTATGAGAAAATGACATGGCGACGGCCAAATCTAAGATGGTCAAATCGCTACACTCAAGGCTTCAAAACGGCAGTTGACAAACTAATGGTTGACGTCACGGTGACAACGTCCACATTTTTTACAGTCTATGGTTAGAGTTTTTCGTTGTCCTGGGGTTCGGGGTTAGGGTTGGAGGGGGGTTGTCATGTAGGGTTAGTGTGAGTCGGCGAGACTGCAGCTAGACACTTCTCAGCGGGCCCCCTTGCACGGAGGCCGCCATGTTCTACAGTAGCCCAGAAGGGACAAACTAAACACAGGCTCTAGAGAGGGCTTTGTGCATTTTCCGCACCATTTTGCAGTAACTGTAGGTAAATCCTACACGCTGGTGCTTTAAGTCTTAAAAGGACCTATGATTCCAAAATTGTTTACTCCTGTAGGACCTTTTCCATTTATATTCCTATAGAAAATGGCCATAGCCAGACCCACTCAATTAACCCCAATTAGTAAAGGCGACCATGTTAGTTTGAACAAGCATGTACCGTTTTTTCTCAGTGTTACACAATAAACCATTTTTTATTAACATTAGGTAGTACTACAGTGCAGTCACAATGGCAATACTTGTTTGAATGAAAACATTCTGAAACCAAATATCCAATACTTCTGAAACCAAAGATGTTGTGTTAGATCCTGTAAAACCACAATTTTATCTAATATAAGGGCACCCAGCTATCATCTGTGTAGATTTGTAGAAGCAGCCTGAGAAATGGGCTTGAATGCATGTACAAACGTTTCCATTAACACCTCAGTCACCTATAAACAACAGCGGAGGACACAGCATTAGGTTATGGACACACTGAGTGAGCAATGTGGTGTCTGAAAATAAGTATGTCTGCTATATGGTCATGTGGATTAGGTTTATTCATAATTCAGTATTTACTGTGTAATGTTCAAGTAGCAGACCAAGTTTAATTTTTGCTGGCTTTACATATATTTGAACTGTGAAACATCACAAGAGACATAATGCATCAAATCAATCACACATGAAAGCATTTCAATCAGATGGGTGAAAAAAGGAATTTCAGCCATTAAACTGATTTTCAATTTCAAACATTTATGTTGCTGGAGTGAAAGTGTTGAGTGAATAGCATTTTTAGTGGCTTCATTTTCCATTGAAAATATTCTCAGATTACATATATCTTTATCCGACAGATATCACAGTGAAATGACAGCAAAGGTTGCTCAAGTATATGAGAGGAAACTTGTTTAAAACAAAAAGGACCACATATAGTGCATGTTTTTACCTTTCAATTGCCACTGTTTCTTTTACTGATCCATGTTTCATGATCAAGATGTTGATAAATAATATAAAGTTGATTTGTTCCACTGAAATTCTTGGACACAAGTGCAAAAGTACAAAGGTTTTCATTTAGAGACAACCTGCTAAAACAGAGTTCGACCTGAGCCAACTCAAGAGAGGAAATACACACTAGGCTTGTTTGAGGCTGATACTATCATTTTACAAATAATAAAATCACTCACCACAATTCATAACATCACTTTTGCGTTATTACATTACGCATTTTTGCAAGAAGCCTGGATTGGTTTGCTAAATACAGCAATGATCTGCAATCTTAGCAGCCTTGAACACACTTAAAAGGAGAAAACTCAAAACTGATAAATGATGGTGTCTGTCTCCTTTGGTATCTTTGTGCACACATATTAACACACACACGCACACACACACACAAATAAAAACCTGCACTTCATTTCTTTCACACTTGCCCATATTAAGTCAGACAGTCACAGCCAGTCTGGTTCCTGGCTCATGCCAATTTCATGCCACAGTGGGCACAGAGGGCTCCAAAAGGAAAAAAAAAATAAAATTAAACCAGAAACTCCAGACAGAGTACACATCAATACTCTAAAGGTTCCTCCTCTTCTACACGGCTATTGCATGATAGGCAGAATTAGGTCAGACAGACATGAAATTGGGATTTCACTGTAGCAGATCATGTCAAAAGTCTGTATCAGTGCAGTGCTGAGAAAAGGAGAGTAGAAATCACTTGGAGCACTGATACACAGACCTGCTGATCCCTCGCCACTCCTTCAACAGAAGTGGGTCAATAGGACCATAAAAGCTAGTTAATTAAACTGTAGTTTACTATAACTTCAAGATCAACCTCGTAATAGCAAAAACACTTCCTCCCTCTGCAAGCTATTATGAGGCCATAAAGTTATTGAGACAGGCTCTTCTGAAAACAGAAGAGGACGCGTGAGCAAAGAAAAAAAAAAGAAAAACAGCAAAAAGGAATGTTTACTACAAGAGTCTTGGTGTCAGAGACTTCTGAACCCACAAGGGTACCATGACGCCAGCAGCATGACACTTGCAGTAAAGAAGAGGTGAAGAGAAAAGACTGATAGCAAGTCAAAACACAACAAGAAAAATATGTGCGTCACAGGCTTTGGCAGCAGGGGACTTTGTTGCCCCTCTGCCCGTCCATGGTTGGGGGGACACTTATATCCACTACGTTGTTCCCTGGAGAATCATCATGTCCGGATCTGTCTGATATTTGCTTCTGAGATACAATACGGTAGATTTCTGTGAGAGAAAACAGATGCAGTAAAATGTTGGTATATTATTTACACGATTCATAGTATGTACACTTTGTGTTTCATCTTTGATTATTCGTCTTACCTGTGAGAATGTTTTTAAAGGATTCTTCTACATTAGTGGAGTCCAAGGCTGAGGTTTCAATAAATGAGATTGTGTTCTTTTCTGAGTGTGAGAAGAAGACAACAGAGTGGACAGGTGTTAGAAAAATCCCCAGTTATGACATTTTATCAGTCAGCCACCTGCAGGTCTGTAGGCTAAATACATCTGAAATATACATTAAAATCCTCAGTTGCACTGAAAACATGACTGCTCGCATTCTCCCAATCATGGCACTTGATTTACCTGCAAAGGCTCGGGCCTCATCAGTGGGCACTGCCCTGAGGTGGCGGAGGTCACTCTTGTTTCCAACCAGCATGATGACGATGTTGTTGTCAGCGTGGTCCCTCAGCTCCTTCAGCCAGCGCTCCACGTTCTCATACGTCAGGTGCTTGGCGATGTCATAAACTAGGAGAGCTCCAACTGCACCCCGGTAATACCTAACAGCAACAGAGCAGTGAATAAAAATTGAGTCAGTAATTACTGCAATGTTCTCTATCAACTGATGAAGCTGAAGGTGAGCAGAGCCATGCTGGACATTAGGTGAGGTCACCCGACTCCATGTACCAATGATGATAATACAAGTAATTTGTCCCACTGACAGGTGCAGCAAAAGTGAGGAAGATGTAAATCAGGCACACTCCAGAGAAGAACATTCAAAATAAGTCAAAGCACCGGTGTGGGTGCAACATGCTGCCCAGTGCCATTAAAATGATGGCACAGAAATTGTGAATGAAAAAACATGAACTTTTTAGTGATCAGTAACTTAATTTGATTGTCTTTGTCTGTAGTTTTCTACAGTACATAGTTAACCATGTTATGTTATATACACACACGATAATGTAGACATTACATAAAGGAATTGTAAAGTGAGATTTAAGGTGGTATTGAAAAAAGGATTTTGACTTTATGTGCTTGAGATCCTCCAGCATGGAATTCAACATCCAACTGCTCAGCCACCCTTACGGGCAACATGGTGCTTATTATGGTCCAAATGTACACTTTACATAATCCTATCACAATTTTGGTGAATAACACACACTCACGCTGAGGTGATTGCTCTGTAGCGTTCTTGTCCAGCTGTGTCCCAGATTTGAGCCTTTATCGTCTTGCCGTCCACCTGGATGCTGCGGGTGGCGAACTCCACCCCGATGGTGCTCTTGCTCTCCAGGTTGAACTCATTTCTTGTGAAGCGGGACAGCAGGTTACTCTTCCCCACTCCAGAGTCTCCAATTAGTACAACTACAACCAAAACACACAGCACAAAAACATGAACAGTAGCCCCATGTCAGTCTGACAGACTGAAAAGTAAGATATATTTAGCCGTATGTTACCATAATCGTACATCTTCAAAACCGTGTCTTACTTACAGACTACAGATGTAGAGCACAACTCACAACTACAGCTGCAATTATTAGTTTATTAATTGATTAGTTGCCAAATATTGAAATAATTGCCAACAATTTTGATAATCAATTAATCATTTGAGTCTTCTCTTTGTTTTGATTATTTTATTTTGGACTTTTTTTTTTTTTTTTTTAAACAATAAATACAAATACACACAATACACATAAAACACCCAGTACCATTACACTAAACAACAGAAAGGCAGACAGGGGAGTCATATCCAAAACTCCCAGTCAACAGCAATATCTGCAAAACACTTCCACTGGGAAGGTCAAGGGCAAGAAAAACAAGCAAAAAGAAAACACACATGGGAGCACCGGGGGCTGTCAGTTAGTAATGTGGATAAGGCAGAGTTTGCACAGAATAAAGATACAGCATAGCAGCAGAGCTAATGAGTTATACAGATAGATCTCATCCAGCAATGTCAAAGAGGCTTTCACATCTTCAAAAATAGTTTTATGAATTCCATTTGCTAAAACGAATTTATTCCATCTATGCAGTAGCAAGCATTTCATTGAACCATCTCCTGAAACATGGAATTGATGGAGACTCCCAGTTTAATAATGTTAAAGATCTACTCCAGACATGTTTTAAGATGTATTTAAAATACTCTACTTTGGATAATAATTTATGTCTGTTATACTCAAAAACAAAAAAATGACATCTCTGCCTTCTCCCTCAATAATAATGCCACACTCTAGAAATATGCAAATATATTTCATCTGCTGGACACACATTTTCGGCAGATGAATTTGAAAACAGCCTTCTGTTAAATATGTCACACCAGAAATTACAATGTTTAGAGTTTTCTTATTTTTTAAAGTCAAAATTCTCTGATTCCAGCTTCTCAAATGTGAATATTTCCTGGTTTCTTCAGTCCTCTGTGACAGTAAACTGAATATCTTTTGAGTTGTGGACAAAACAAGACATTTGTCTGAAGTAAACCTGGGCTTTGGGAAACAGTGATTGACATATTTCACCATTTTCTGAAATTTTATAGACCGAACAACTAATCGATTAACTGATAATGAAAATAATCGTTAGTAGCAGCTCTAATTACAACATTAATGTAATCATGAGCAACAGGAAGCAAACTGTCAAACATCGGTAATGCTGATAGTTTGACGTTGTCAGTGTATGTAACTGTTAACCATAACTTTTAAAGAGAAACACTATGAATATACGACTTCGATGAGCTTGTAGTTTAACGTCAGGTCGTCTTCGGTGATCGTTTTTTAACGAGGCCAAGTAGCTGCCATGTTAGCTAGCTACTTAACGCTGTAACGTTAGCTTATTTAACGTTACCTAACGTTAGCCTGCTAATTCACTCGCGTTAAACGCCATCACCGGGTCAAAGTCAACACTATTAACACTATTCTGGAGGAGTTTTTGTATCTTGGTGCCAGATTATCTTATAAAACTGATTAGAGAGATAACTCAACAGTCAAATCATGTTCTCCTTTGCTACCGGTAGAGCTAACTTTAGCATGGACGTTGTCTTAGTTCACTTCCTCAGTTCCTCCTGCTGACGAACACGCTGTCATTCATCCACTTTTAAAGAACAACTTGCCTTTGAACAAGTAGTCGTATTCATCATCTCGGGTTCCCATGTTTGGATACTAGTTTTGGTACTTTTAAGTACTTTACCACAAACAACAACAGATTCTCTCCACCGGCAACTAGACGCCTCCTTCAAAGGAAGAGAACTTGCAGCGGCTTCGACCAATAAGAATCGTTTTCTTATTGATTGACAACTAGATTGGCGAATCAGCTGCTTACTTTAAAAGTGCTAGCCGATATTACGTCGATAAATCTTTGACATCCCTTTTTTGTTTTGTTATTTTTTTCTTTTTCCTGTGCACTAGTAAATGTACAACATACACAAACATAATATATGTAAGTATATTTACACATGTACCAAAACCCCCAACAAACAGAAATTTATATTTAAAAAAAAGTGCTATAGCCTATAAATAAAGTTATTCTTTTTTTAAGTGTGAGCCAATCATCGCACACAGCCAAGAACACGGCGATGCTGTAAACCCTTTGTTCTCCAAACTTTGACGCCCTGTGTGTCTTCTTGTCGATTGACCAATATTTCTGTATTCTTGTATGCAGACTGTTTCACAATTCTTACTGACACCTTCTGTATTTATTTCAACATCGCATCTGCCATCTCAGAAACAAGTTGGTACTTATGACAACTAACAAGATCTACTGTATGTTAATATAAATAAACCTATAATTTATGCCATGTGTGTTCATTGTCTTCAACTAATAATGCCACTGATAGGTTATTGTTTAAGAAAGGTCCTATTTTTAATTTCTATTCAGTTGAATTATGCTGTTGCCTCTTCTCTGACAAACCAGGCCACATCCATGATATATGACATGACACATGGACAGGTTTAAGTCATTTTTACATGAGGGGAAGTGCTCCAACCTCTTCTAGGCTGCTGATTAGTCAACTATTATTCAGTATACTTCAATTTAAAGGAAGAGCTGGGTTGTTTCAGTGGTCTCTCTCTCTCTCTTGCAGAGTGTACTCTCTGATGCTGACAAAGGACATTTTCTGATGTTCTCTGGCTGTGCTAGATGGAGGTAACTTTACCTTGGTAGGCAAATAGTGGCTCATGGGCCAAATCAGAGCCTCCAACGCAAATATTTGGCCCTGTAACGACAGCTGAAGTTTTCCCTTTTATAGATCAAATCAAATCACTCTTGATAAATTTACAATAGATAATGTAAACACAGGGTTCATGTAAATCCCAGTAAATATGACTTGTTAACCTCTTATAAACCTACAAGATGCATAACACAGGTACATAATATAATTTGGCTGATTTGACCAGAACAGATGTGTCAATAACAGCACTTTCCTTCAACCATAAATGAAGCAGGCCACTACTTATTGTGAGGATAAGCTATCAATTACATTTATAGTCTCATATATGTTCATGTTTATGTGAGTCTTTTTTTTTGCCATGTCAGTATCAATATAAGATGCTGTCTCTCTGTTTGCTGTCGCTTGCTAATGGAAATGATGACATCTGCCCTCAGAAACTGGAGTAAAAAAACGTACTTACAGTATGCAATTTCTGAAATAAAACTAAAATCTCCCCAAAAATTGTTTTTTTTTTTGTTTGAGGGTCCATTTTGTTAATTTCAATCATAAGGGCGTGGGAACCAAATAACTCATATGAACTCTATGACTTGATTTAACACCGGCAGTGCTAATAAGTCTTTCTATAAAAGTTAAATGATAAAAACTGTATCCCAACACATCCCTCATCATTGCTACAGATGACTAAATCAATCAACATGGTTTCAACAAGGAATCAATAAAAGTATTACATCACATTTATCTGCATGGACAACAATTCATAGAACTGCTTTATTTTGTTTTCATTCTGATTGAGTCCAAACACACACACATACAGCCATCTATTTATCCTCACGTATAAATAGATGAATATACACAGATATACATAAATACACATTTCTGATATGCATATTCATTTTGAAATCATGCTAGGTCTCTGTAAAGGACTCTCCCTATTGGATGAGGGCACACACAGCGATTTGAAAACACATACACGACACAGCGGAAACAGTTGGAAGAATCCCTATTGATTTTGCATGTACAGTAAAACCCACAAATCTTTCCAATTTTACAAAGAAACAGCTGTGGTTTATAGACCATAAATATACAGCAGCTGCATCTCGATAAACACACTGAAGAATATGATACAGTAAATTATGTAGATTGCAATCATTTCTTGCCCAGCAGCAAAAATAAAACCAAATAAAAATAATATTCTCCGATTCAAATGGAAAATATATTTGTATATCTTTATATATGTATTTATAATTTTATGTACACATTCTCAGGAGCACAACTATGAGAAAGAAAAATAAATACAACAGCACGAGTGAAAAAAAAAATTATAAACAATAGGCCTACATTTAAAATTTTTCAATAAGGCAATTAAAATGAACTGAAACGATAAGACTGTACAAAATATTGCTGCTATGGTCTCCATCTGATGAACAACAGCAAACTGATTACAACTGGCCACTGCACATCATGGGAATGAGCTGATTTCTATTTTACAATGTTTGACATTGATGTGTCCTCCCTTACACACAAACATACATAGAAACATACCAACCAGCCGAAGAAGAAACGATTTCTGGAGTTAGATAGAAAAAAGTAACGTCAGTTAGTTGAACTTTTAAGTCTTAGTTGAGAGTCCTAGGATGTCAGCCACAGAGAGACTACAGTAAACACTAACCCTACGATGACTGTGATTGACTTCACCAACACACACTTGATAATCCTAAAACAAACGTTGTCTAAATATCAGCCTGTGTGAGCAGAACCTCCTATCTAAAAAAAAAAACAAACAACTGAAAATAACTAGTTCATCTTCAGGTCCTCTTGATAAGTGCAAACATTCAACCCACTTACAAACTGCTGTGTTTCACCAAGTCAACGCTGCAACGTACTGTGTCCATTCAAATATACAGATAACAGGTACGATATTGACTGCAAGTACTACAACTGATGCTCTACGTCTACAAACATTTGAAACGTCCAGTCAATGGATTTCTTACTGTGAGGAGGTGAGGGCGACCAGATCTAGTTAAATGTCATTGATATGCTGATTAGTTTTTTCCTACCTAAAACAGAAAAAATGTGAGATTCTGTTGTGAAAAAAAAAAAAAGATTTGTGTGCATCTGTCCAAAAATAGGGCAACACTGGAAGACATTGTAATGATGTGGAGATTTCTATAACGGCCGACAATGTCTGCTGCCTTAGTGTTGTCATTGACGCCTTCTGTTTTTGAAGGCAAGAGTCGTAAAGCCTCGGCCGTTTCCACGAGGGGTGTAAGTCAAAAAAAAAAAAAGTAGTAACACTGTATTTACAAACACTTGATGTAAAAACAAATTGGGAATCTACTGAAAGGCTTAACAATGGAGTGAAATATCAAAACAAAAATAAACGTTCTTTGGATGCAAATTAGAAAAAAAAATGCATTTAAGAGCGAAAAAGTACCAGTAACAGTGACGTTTAGAAGAAAATACAAACAGATAAAATAAATACAAGTTCACAGTAGTAAAACAGCTTGAAAGAAAAGTTCTGTAATAAAAAATGTTGCAAAAAAAAAGATATAAATTATAAATCATTATGCCATGAATTTAGCAAATCTGATCACTGTACTGTATATATCCTCTAAAAGAATGATGTGTTTTTAATTTTTTCTTCCATAAACTAAACTCCACATTTTTACTACTGGAAATATGGGGGTGACAGACGTCTAGATGTTTTGATTGGCCCAACAATGGTTATCTTTGTAACTCCAGTTCTATGAGCACAAGCAGAGCCCTCCAACTCCACACGATGTGATTTAGCCAAGTAGGACGAGTTCCTAGATCAACATCCACATTTCGGTCCTGGATCAACATTGCGATCAACCGATCACAGCCCTCTGACATCATCGGTGTGCTGCTTCTGTGCTTCTCTAAAAATTTCTTTGTGGCCCCAGAGACAGTTGTGCTTCTTTTCTTCAGAGGTAAGCTAAGTTTTCCTAATAAAATTGATCAATTTATTAATTTATTAATAGTCAGACAACTGAACAAAATCCTTAACTGCATGTCTTTAAGTCATTAATATTTAATATTTATCCTTACAGACTAGTACCTACCTAGAGCTGTGGCTGTATGAGCTACTAGCAAGTTAAGCTAGAATATTGTTCACTAACAATAAAGGGTAAAGATAATAAAAGAGCCCTAATTTTGCTGTGGTCAGAATTCATCAATTAAATGAACAGGAACATTGTAGTTTCTCTGGAAACAACTTATAATGTGAACGTCACTATTAAAGGACAAGTCTGATGTATTTTTTATTGTTTATATTTTTGTTATTGTCAGCATGGCCTCTATGAAAAGAGCAAAAATGAGTTTCTCTTATGAATAAGTATGGTTTAACTAGCCATATTACATATTAATGACTTAAAGACATGCAGTTAAGGATTTTATTCAGTTTTCTGACTATTAATAAATTAATAAATTGATAAATTCAATTAGGAAAACTTAGCTTACCTCAGAAGAAAAGAAGCACAACCGTCTCTGGGGCCACAAATAATTTTTTAGAAAAACACAGAAGCAGCACACTGATGATGTCAGAGTGCTGTGATTGGTTGATTGCAATGTTGATCCAGGAACACGTCCTACTTGCCTAAATCATGTCGTGACTCCAACTCCACAGACTTACCCACTCACTCCTCACTGAGCACCCTGAAATCTACATATGAGGGGGGGTCCTAATGTCCTACTGTCAGGTGGACATCACAGGCAGCATGGAGACATGTGCAGGAGAGGCAGCATCATGTCAACCTTCAGAGGAGATCGTTTCATTTATCGTGTTGCTCTTTCAATCGCTGACAGAAAAGTGGATGCAAGGTTAGAGTACGATGGCCATAATGAAGAGAAACCCAGCACCAAGGAGGGTTGGTGGTCTTGATTTGGCCAAAGCAGTAAATGCAAATTTCAATAGAGCTGTGAGGTGGGAGGAGCTGGTTATGGAAGTTAACAGTTAAAGTGACTTTCACTGCTTGGATAGACATGAAACTCTCCGGGTTGAATCATCAGTAACAAAGATGAATAGCTGCATTAGAAAATATCTGTTTCTTTGATAAAAAGTTGAAGCCTGTGACCATAAAACTGTAAAATGAGAAGTTAACTACTCTCTGTAAGAAACATTCAATTACAGAGCTGCAGCTAAAATGAATTCACTTTCAGATTCTGGATGAATTCAGTAACTACGGTGCTGTTTTGTTCACAACTACAATGACAAAATGTTCTGAATTTGCTACAGCTTTAATTTGCAGCTCGTGGCTCAAAGGTATTAAAGTATTTAGAGCCATCTGACATTTCAACCTGATAAAAAACACGATTTCTCAGGAACAAAGTTGAAATAATTAAAACTGGAGACCTACAGGGTTGTTACAGTATCCGGGAGACTCCTGTATTTTTATGTTGAGTAACACTGAGGATATCCTTGAAACGGGTATAAATACTTCTGGTAGCAACGGCTCCTTCCACTTCACACCTCTACGCGCTGCTCTGCAGAGTGAGTGGGCAAGCCTACAGAGCACGTTAGAGGGCTGCGCTTGTGTGAAACAGAACACAAGTTACTGCTGTATTTCTTGTCTAACATATAAGACAACACAGCCTTAAATGTACTATGTCACACATACACATAATTATTCAACTGATCAAATTGTTATTTGTCAAGGGTGAAAGGCAGGGGTGGTTGGAAATCAGTGATGTAATCACTGTCAGGATTTTCCCCCCCTCTGGTACTCAAGTCACTTTTTCCCCTTAGTGTGTTCAGTTTCTGTATGCATGTTTAAAATCCTGGTCCGGACAGAGATCCTGCTGCTACCACTGAGGTCTGGTCTTCAGACCGGTGAGTCCTCTCCGCTGAGACGTTCACTCCTCTCTGCCAGAGAACAGGGTTTACTGTTGGAGACAGACGGAGAGACACAGTGAATGTATGAAGCAAACAGTGTATGCATACGTCATACGCATGGCGGTTTACCGCAGTCTGATTGGTGAGATTTGATCTGAGCGAGTCTGCTGGTGTTAATTCCACATCTAGATCTGCTGTGGATTTAATGGAATATCATGAATCTGAGCCAATATCAAAATACTGTACTGGCTACGGCTATTGTATTGATGTATTTTAGCTCACTTAGTTCTGTCTTCAACAGCTGTCATGAAGGTGTTGTATACAGATCTATAGATTGTAACTGAGGCCAGTGCTTAAAAAAGTTAACAAGTGGCTTACAGGTCTTCATAGTGAAATCATTTTAAACAGGAAAATTAAGGAAGCAGCCGGCTACTTTCAACATGATCGATATGATAAGACATTCATTTTATACAGAACTGGGATTAAGGTTAAGTGTTGTTCCTGACATTAATGTGCTGATTGTGCTCTCATATGTTCAGAAGACATTTTTGATATTTTTACATCTTATCTCACACATGAGGTGGTCACGAATGCCACCAAAAATGACTGGTACATCCCTAGTGTAGGGATGTGTCTTTGAGAAAAGGATGAAAAGTGAGTAGAAATTAATAGAAATGATTGTTCAGAAATGATGACATCTCATCAGAGAATGGCATACAGGTCGGGCCAACGCTGTTGATACACTGAACAATGTAGACACGACCAACCTCATATAGAAAACCTTGTCTAAACCGCATATCAGACCCAAGTGATGTCATTTTCCTTTTCGTCGCCATGTTTTTTATAACTTTGTCGAATTGGTCAGATTGACCTAATACCTCTATTTGGGGGAAACGTCTGACATTTGAATTTTAACACTGAAAATAACCTGTTTTCATAAACTCTCAAAGTAAACTCAGGTGATCAAAAATGCCCATAATGTAAGATATATATTAATGGATTAAAAAAAACCCACATCCACATTGCCTCTAATTGAACAAAATGATTGGGGAAATGACATCTGATCAGCATGTTGTGTAAAACGTGACTCCTCTGTGAGTTTAGTGTATCTTTAGTGTGCACATCTTGCAGCGTGAACTGTGGGAGTCTAGTGAACACACAGCTTCACATAGTCTGATGAAGAGGGGCGGTATGGTAAAATCTGAGCAGCTTGTTGTTGGAGGGACACAGGATGGCTGGTCGTGGACTAAATGATCACGTCAGTGAACATTTCCACCCATTTATCAATGAGGAATGAATGCTGTAATGAAGGGGTGGGTGTCTGGACGCAGACCAAGGACCTGAGAAGCATTTCCTTTTGGTCCAGATCGACTTCTACTGTAAAAGCATAAAACTGCAGCTTCTGAAACAGGTAAAGTTACAACTGCTCTCTTCCATCCTTGTTATCCCGGATAAAGAATCACCACTAAAGACAACTGATTTTAGTCCTCGTCTAAAGGATTTTCCTGTGCATTTTAGTCCGATGCTTCTCACTTACTGTCTCTCTTTCCCAATCCCCATCTGGCAGGGCCTTAGACTCTGAGCCATAGTGTAGCGGAGAGTACACCCAGGTCCTGTCCTCTGGAGGCTGTTTTTACACACCCACCACAGCAGAGGGGGCCAGAGGGACAGAGGAAAGACCAGTGGCACAGAGACAAGCAGCAGGGGCAGGCGGGAGAAAGACACAGGAGATTACAGGAGAAGAAAAGACAAGACAGGAAATGAAAATTAGGGATGCATAAAGGAGGAAATGTTGCTGAGACACATCAGAAAGTGGGAATTTGACAAGTAAAAATGTTAAAAAAGGATGTGTATTAATCCTTTTGGAAGTTAGCATAGAATTGAACACATGAATGTAAATATTGGCAAATAACTTGTTGTACTGGTAAGGAGAAGTGCAGTTAAACATGTAAATATTATGATGGGTGTTACTGACGTGTGTATGAATGATATGTCTTAATGTTTTGCCCCGTTTGGACAAGCTCCTGGCAAGCAAAGTGAAGTGTACAGAGTGAGGGATGAGTCGCTGCATCAGCCAAACAGGCAGGATGAGGAGAGGGAAGCAGGAGGTTGCAGTGACAGTGGGAATGGGAGGAAAGCCAGGATGCCAGGACACAGAAAGCATCCTCAGTCAAAGCAAAACACCAGAAAGGGATTTTTTTTTCCTTCCAACAAGCAGAAGCGCTCTTGCATTATGTGCAGCCACATTGTGTTTGAACCCAGAGTCTAAGCTTTGGTAAATTCCTTCAGTTCAGGTACCAGCCCTTTAAGAGAGGGAAGCAGCTGTAACACGGTATGTTGGCGATGGTGACTGAGGTGGGGGTGGTGTGGGTTGATGCCTCTCTCTCTCTCTCTCTCTCTCTCTCTCTCTCTGTCTCTCTCACACACACACACACACGCTGGAGCTAACACGCTATCCACACAGTTGCAAAGAGGGGTGAGGCACGCTGAGTGAGGAAATAAATGGAAATTTAAAGGAGCAGTGTGTAGGATTTAGTGGCATCTATTGGTGAGGTTGCAGATTGCAAGCAACTGAACACCCCTATCCTCCCCTCCCCTTTCAAGCATGTAGGGGAACCTATGGTGGCTGCAAAACTTGCAAAAAAGGCGAAAAGCCCTCTCTAGAACCAGTGTTTGCTATGTCCGTTCTGGGCTTCTGCAACATGGCAGTGCAACATGGTGGGCTCTGTGGAAGAGGACTTGCTCCCTATGTAGATATAAAGGGCTCATTCTAAGGTAACGAAAACACAACAATTCTTATTTTCAGGTGATTACACACTAATTAAAACATACTTATGAATATTATATTCCTGTATATTTCTGCCAATACATCCCCCTAAATCTTACACACTGGTCCTTTAAAAGAAGATGAAAACAAGAGTAAAAGACAGACGCTGTCAAATAGGAAGCTTCCTGTCTTTTGTTTACCCTCCTCCCACATTTCATTGTCTTCACTACGGGGGGTGTAGGCATTGTTTTTAGTTTCACGACAATCACAAAAACACCTGCAGTGAGTAAATCACACAAATGACGACAAGCTGTGGCACTTGCGGCACAGAAAATCTTCTTTCATTAAACAAACAAGCGATTTACATAGGACTAATCTACTCTAATACAAAAGCCTCCACTTGCAAGACCAGCACCATCTAACTCTCACTTACTGGCCAACTGGACTCGCATTTCCTCCTCTGTCGGAGTGGAGAAACCACCCAGGTCCTCCCATCAGGAAACTGACAACAACAGCGGTTCATGACATATGGACAAACAAAAAGAGAAAATGAGGTAGAAAGGGACAGAGGAGCAAAGAAAGGTAAAATAAAGGGAGCATGCTGAGGTGAGAATGGAAAAGATTGTTCTGAATGTGTGTAAGCTGACAGAGATACACTGGATGAGTCAGTAGTGACAGATAAGATTCACAAGTCTGGCACCCAGTGGCGGGCCGTCAGGACCAGCAGGGCCTTCTGTTCTGGCCTAGAGACTGTCAGAATCAGAAAATTATATTTGTATAATTTAATGTATATTTTCATTAATGCTACATATATTTTACAAAGTTCATTCCCTTCCCTATTAACGTCCCTTCACTGCTACTCTCTCCCTCAGTTGCTCTGCTTCCAGTACAGCTCATAAAAATTAGAGCTTCTATCCACCATGTATTCATGTCTCTTGAGCTTTGTGTTAAATCACTTTATTCTACTCGATAAACCCTACTGTCACTGTGAATATGGGCTGGTTACGTCGATTGACAATAGCTTATAGCCCTAGTGTCATAGTGAGGTCTTTCAAAGGCGGTTTAATTACAGTAGGATAGCACTGAAGTCCTTGGTGTAAAATACACGGCCCACCACTGCTGGCAGCCAATCTGTTTCCACCCCCCCTCTTCAACAATACACTATCATCTCACCACTTTTCATTATGACTCACTAGAGCAATCACAGAACTGGGAAAAACAGAAAGTAAGAGGGCATGTTGAGTGTAAAGAAAGAGTGAGAAGTAGAAGTGAAATTACAGAAATTTCAGGACTAGATGGAACAAGGGGAGATGAGAATTATTTAAGAGTGAGGGTGAAATGAGTGAACGGGGCAGAGGAGGATGAAGGAGGGGGGAGAAGTGAAGATGAGGGAGAGCAGACAAAAGAAGAAAAAACAATCAGATGTGGAGGAACACAAGGTGAAGGAGAGTTGAGTGGGAATCATAAAAAGTGAATGTGGATACTGTTGATAGCGGCTGAATAATTTAGGCACACACCACTCTGAGGAACCTGTGAAGTGACCACACACACACACACACACACACACACACACACACACACACACACAAACCTGTTTCCTCCGTGTCTTGGCTAACTTGAGCAATCACTTCAATCTCACAGCTAAATGATGTGCTTCATTTCCCCAGAGGAGCTACATGGTGTCATCTCATTTATCAAAATTCAAACAAGTTCCCTTCACCTTCAATCTATACATACTGTATAATGTTAACCTGACATGCCAGATGGTTTGTTACACAGAACCATCTGAGAAGTCGTCCTTGGCAACAGTTTGGAAAAGGGCAGGCACTTTCAAAAAATACTTGGCAGGTGACTGGATGAACCATCTGTCTACCACCGTCTATCAGCGTCTCACCTTGCGATCCAGCTGGATTTGCGACGTTGATCGGTCCGAACCACCGGTGGTTTGGACACAAGTGCATAACATGAAGTCTGAAAAGATGGATTCTCGCATGATCTCGCGAAATCCAGCCGCCTCGCAAAGTAAGTATAAAGTAACACCTTGAAAAAAATGATTCTTTAACGCCAACTGAAAGTGTGTCTGTACACTGAACGGAGGCCAACAGGAGAGAATATTTTGTTGTGGATAAACATGTACCCTCGCAGAAATGGACAGAAATCTGATTTGTGTCCTTGCAACTGTGCAGTGTAAACATAAGCAACCAAACAAAAATAAAACAAAGAAAACTTAAAATGTACAGAAAGTCAACTTATGACATATTCATCAAAATACAAATTGAAATGATCCTTCAGTCAGTTTCTTGCAGTACTGGTGCTGTTTGCTCTTTCCTCCAGTCATTATAGACTTTAATGTACAAGCAGTAATTACATCATCCATTGATTTTTGTCTGAGAAAATATTGCAACTGCTCAACAATAGACAATAAAATAGTTTTTAATCTAGTTCAGAAATTGCCTCTGGTATCTCAAACTACTCTAACTCCTGAAGGATATGAGAAACAATTACAGTAATGCAGGGTGTCATCACACATAACTTTTTTTTTACCAGCACCTGAGACATTTATCAGTGGAAAAAGCAGGTTGAGCAGCCATGCAGAGATCTGATTTGTGTGATTTGTGGAACGTCAGAGTGGAGAAGTGATGACAATGATGGCAAAAACAGATGTGGAGCACGGAGGATGATCGGATGACGGGTTGGCTGACTGAGCGAAGCGGTGAAGTGGCTGACAGTTTAAATGTACCTGTCCATACTGCATATACAAGGTATGTGGAGCGTTCATTCCACAGTTTGGATATTTGGCAGCGTGTTAACGGCTGATGAAATGACTTACTTTCACTTGGCCACTCGCTAGAAGCCACTTGTGACTGCACTGTTTGTGGCGTGTGCTGTGTAGTTACACTTCACACTCCTTCTGAAGCATGAGCTGGGCATCAGCCAGAGCGGGTCAGATGAGAGGGCTGTTAAATAACTGAGGGAGCTCGTTGACTAACCTGTGGGCCATTAGGATTTCTCATGCCACATTAGAGGGTGTTTGATTGCTGATAGGCGACACCCAGTAGGAGCACAGCCAGGTGGGAACGTTTCTATCTGTAACTGTGATCACTGGCTCCACTCTCCACCCTCCACCTGACACTCATACATTCATGTATAGCTGCGCTTTCAGGCACGTTTAGACCTGCCAACACAACCCGATCTGATGGCGGCCACCTGCTTTCATTAGGACAATCCTGTAGAATGAGCGCATGCAAATTGCTAAAGCTTCAGTTATTATTCACACAAAATGAGCCGCTGAGTGTGTCTGCCGCCTTGAACCCTAACGACTTCACAGCAAAGTGATGGTGCGCATGCTTTTATCACTCTCCAACCACTCGAAACCAGAGTGCACACAGCAACACACTGTGTTTAACTGAATGCACCACACACTGCAAACAAGAACTGCACACGCTCTTATTCCCATACCAGCCTGAGTCTCCACTCGCTTTCTGCCGTCCTGCTGTCAACGCCTCTGTAGGAGAGCATCATACAGCTGACATGGACTTTACAACCATACATACAATGAACCTGAATGTATATAATGGATGATGTAATGGCTAAATAAAAGTGAGAGATGAGAAGTGATGGGAGCTCGTCCTAGTCTGAGATGTGTTTAGTTTGGTCTTAACAATTATAATATCTAAAAGTATACATATATATATGTGTGTGTGCGTGTGTGTGTGTCTGAAGAGGTGTTTTACTTACAAAGTAGATATCTGTGATTGGCACGTCATCTTCATCGTCCACTGAAGCCTGGCTGGTGCACCCTGAGCCGGACACCTGGCTGGCTCTGTCCGCCTCCACCACCACCTTGGGACTAGGCGGGGCTTCCTCGGCTCCCCCGGGGGAAGACGGAGCACCAGGAGCAGACAAGGAGGAAGAGGCTGCGGCTTCGGGGGCCGACAAAGAGCTGGAAGGTTCTGCGGCAGCATCTGGGGCCTCGGCACCGGCTACTTCCTGAACCTCACTGTGGAGAGGCAGAGGTGGGAATATTAGACTTTTGGTGTTTCATATTATTCTGCACAATCATAGATATTTTACTTTTTTTCCTATCATGCCTGATTCCCCTCTCATACACACCCACATATACACAGCAGTTATCAACATTAAGAGCCATTAATTGGGTCACTTGCCGTAAGCCACTTTCCTGCAACAGGACAGAGAAACAGGCCCAAGCTATTAGAGAAAACTGGCTCTGACAAAAATTCAACATCTGTGTGTGTGTGTGGGTGTCTGTGGTTTAGCTGCTTAAGCTCAAAGATTTGCCAGCTGGCTGTGTGCTGCCACAATCCTTTATTGTTCCTGGCCAGATCATCAACTATTAGGAAGGATTTAGGCGCATCCACATTGCTTTCTCAGCTTCTGTGTTTGAGC
Organism: Thunnus thynnus; assembly: GCF_963924715.1. Lineage (NCBI taxonomy): Eukaryota > Metazoa > Chordata > Actinopteri > Scombriformes > Scombridae > Thunnus > Thunnus thynnus. Next base: position 24,708,589 of record NC_089524.1, on the reverse strand, counting down.
TTAGCTCCTCCAGAGGAAAAGCCCAGCAGTTGGCTGCTGAGGCAAAACAGCCGAGTTGGCATCTCAAAGCGAGAACTGATTGGCTGAATAAATGAGTGGGATACGATGGTGGTTGCCATGCAAAAAGTCTGTCTTTTGACTCGTCTCTCATTTCCTCTAGATGTATCTTATATCTTGTGAGTAGATGCAGATGTCTTCATCTCACATTAAATCAGACTCTCCATCTTTTATTAGCTCTTTTTCACTTTCTCCATTTCCGTTTGCCTGCATTTCTCATTTACTTGTTTTCTTCGGATTGACTGTTTTTCTCTTTGTCTCCCTCCCAGTCTTTCCTCACACATCACTTTTTTTTGCTACTCATATTCTCATTTTGTCCTTCTCTTCCAATCAGTGCCCCCATTTCCTTCTCTCCGCTGTGTCTCGCTCCTGTTTCCTCCATCTATCTCTCCTCCCCCCTCATCCGAGCAGTTCCCCAGCAGCAGGTAAGTTAGACGCTGCTCGGGAGAGTCGGGTCATTCAGATGGTTAATTCAGTCTCCTGTCGCTGTCTCAGCTGCTCTCGCTGCCCCCTCCCTCCACCCGACCCCAGCTCCTTCCAGACCCCCAGGCCATATGTCTAGCCACTGCCTTCTCAGCATCAGACCGAATTATTCAGTTGGTTTCCCCTGGCAACCACACCCTGATCCTTACTAACCTGACCCCAGTTTCCCAGACCCCAATTTCACTTTCAAATGAAGCTGAAAAATCTACCAAACTGGTAAACTTTAATTAAAAATCAGGTTAAAATATGCAAAGAGTCAGGTCATCCCAGCTTTATGGGAGCAGCCTCCAGCCCGCAGGCTTCCTGCCCCACTGCCCTACTTCTACTGGCTGGTTCCCCCCATGTCAGAGCTCCTTTATCCCCATGTCTGCCTCACAGTGTCACCCCATAAAAAGCACACACTGCTCACACACTAAATTCACATGCATGTGCGCACTCTCTCATAACCTAATTACTGTAGATGCCTGCTCATCACTGTGCCTGCAGCATTTATCCGTCCAGAACAGGGGACCCCAGAGTCCATTACACAACTGGGTCAAGCTGAATTCAGTGTTTATGTGTGTGTGTGTGAGAGACAGGGGATGTGGGCTAATCTAACAGCTGGCTGAGCCCAGGTGAGACACAGGCAGCAGGTTATTTATAGCGCGGCACCAAACTGAGTCATATTGATGATTGGGGTCATGGAGTTCTCACTGCAGCTCTGCAGCTTATTTATCCTCTATTGGGGTCACATGTTCTGTATGCTGAGAGCTTATGACGAGCAAAGAGCACACTTTTTGTCAATGTTAACAGAGAAAGAGAACAGAGAAATAAGGACAAAGTTCTGTGTGCCCCATTTAAGGTCTGTCTGGTGGATGTGGATACACATTCAACATTATGGAAAGTTGTTTCAAGATGTGTTAAATATATGTTGCAATACAAATAATTCACATATGGAGCAATTTTGCTAAAAATCCTAAATTAATTTGTAAAAAAAAGTAATGTTAGTTGTTTTTCGTCATGTCATATGATCTTATACCACTAGTAAGGAAGTACATCCCTCACACATGCTGCACAGCAAAAATGATCCATTTTATGTCATTGAACTTTGTATGAAGCAGTGTCTGAAATTTACTTTTTGAATCACCTGGTAGATACTGGTAGATAAAAAAATCCACTGGCCAAGCTTATTTTTTACTGGCCAAAATACTTAATTGCTTTTTTGTGTCATTCATTGAGATAATCAAGGTATTAATAGCTATTTAATTAACAGTAGCTAGCAGCAGACTGGCAGCAAGTGACAGTTTGGTGGAGAGCAGCGATGTCGAGTAGCTGATTTCCTGTGTAGCGAACAGTGCCGCCTACAATAGGAGCGCTTAAGACGGTCTGTGGCTGGCACTCCTTCACAGACTGTCTCAAGCACTCCTAGAGTTTTGCGGCACTGTTTAGATGCACGTAAAAAACATATAGTGTGCATGTCTACGCTGTGTGGGGACAAACGTGTAATTTCCTCCAAGCCATCATACCAGATATTTTATTACATGACTATTTCTGTATAAACATTTACCCGCCAGTAGAGATTTACTCACTGAACGGAAAATCTACCCACATTTGGCGCTTGTTGGGGGTTAATTTTGGACTCCGGTATCAAGCCTTAAAAAAACTTTTAACTTTAATTAAATTTTAAAGTGAAAATCTACCATAAAACATAAAGCACATTGTGCTGTGCAAATAGTTTTGGGCAGTAAAGCCCAACAACAACAACTGAATAAGCTGGAAATCAGAGCACTAAGCTTAATTGATGATGTTATCAGTTGGCCGACTGACAGTGAATTAGTGACTGACTCCATCGTCTCATTGTTTATGTTTGGGATGTTTCATTAAACGACCTTTAAATGAATTCAGGATTTAAAGTTGTGAATCATAAAATGTCTCTGTATCCTCGTAAAACCATGATGACTTCTATCACTGCGTCCTGGGACTTCACTTGGAGATGTTTAGTATGATAGAAAAACAAATTGTGGGTTTTATTGTTTTGTTTCAGTGAATGTTGCCTTAATAATCATTAAACTGTTAATGTTGATAAAGTGACATTACCTTGACACTTTCTCTCATTTCAAGACACACTGATACTTTCTGTTACCAAGTGAAAGTGTATCAGATATACAATAAGTGCATTTATCTCTCTTATGTCATAATTGTTTAGTTTATAAGACTGCATAACATGTTTCGATGGACTGTGGAATATATGAGTTATTAGAATATAGGGAAAGTAATTAACTTGGTTCCACATGGAGTTTGTGTTGTTGGTGTACCTGGTTCCAGGAGACGGCTGTGGAACAGAGATGGTGGGCTCACTGTCGTGTCTCTTCAACTCCACCTCCACCGTGATGGTCTGCTGATCCTCCTCACGCACACGCAGCTCCTCCTGGGTCCTGAACACAAACAAACGGGCGTAAAATAACATGCTCAGAGGAAATGAAACACGAGTGAAAAACACTCACAGCCACATCTTAGCAACAGGAAGAATGAGCCTACTCATATACACACTGACCTCACATTTCTCCTCTACCCACCTACCACACCCAGACCCCAGACATGTCTAAGGCTGTGAAAACAAGACGCTAGCAAGCCTCAAGATGTTGTAAAAACAGCTGAGTTAACCCTGCTTAAAAAAGGATTATGAAGTGAAGGAAGCATTCATGCTACCAACTCACCTCCCGTCATGGCTGAGGGACTGGGTGTGCCTCCTGCAGACAGAGGAAACAGTGTCAGTACTCTCTGTTTAGTGAGGAAAATAATATGAATTTTCTCTGGGTAAGTTGTGACGAAGGTTTTTACAAAGATTAATCCAACAAAAGCATGAGATATTATACTGGAGACAATACCTGTTAACACAAAACAGATCTTGATTTCACATAAAAATTAAGTAAACTCTGACAAAGTAAAGAGTGTTTTATTTCAGCCCAATGAGATTCTTTGTCAGTGTGTCGCTATTTATACTAAACAATAAATTAATATGAATAACATCAACTCGAGTGAATCTATTAACTTCTAACGGCGTCACTGGCATGAAATGACTGTTATCAGTGTTGTTTGTTTGTGTGTGTGTGTGTGTATTAGCACCTGTAGCGGGGGTGCTCAGCCGTGTCAGAGGGAGATCTCTCGGGGATGGACAGAGAAGTGGTGGAAGAGAGAGTGGTGGCGATTGACGCAGTGGTGGCCTCTTCAAATGATGGAGGAGTACATGGAAGATCTGCTCGCCCTGGTGGAAGTACAGAGAGAAAGAGTCACAAAGATGATCATTTATCTCACGTCTGTGGTTTATTAAACGGACATGAATATCACGGTAACTTTATTAGTTTTTAGCTCTTATTTCTTCTTAAGTTCTGCTTGTGTAGTTTTTTGGTTTCCCATGGCAACAGCTACAAGCCTGTTGTTGACTAAGGGTTGGAATAGTGAACTCTAGAGTAAACTTTGGTAAGTTCCTATGATCTGTCTCTGGTTATCTTGGGTTTTGTCACTGTACTACAACACTGTATAAAGGTGTTATTTACCCTCATCCTCCAGCGTTGGGAAGCTGCGAGCTCCTCTCAGGTCGTAGATATTCTCGTCCCTCTCGGAGAGCAGCTGGCTGGCTGACCAGGCTGCACCAGGACCGGCACACTTAGGCACCGTCAACGACACGCGGCCCTTCTTCGATGGAGATGACTTCAGAGCTGAGGGATAACGTACAATAACACATCAAATAACGTGGGAGAACATGGATGTGTGATACAGTCTGTTGCTGCTGCCTAAATAAAAAGCCTTGAATTAAACTTCTATTTCAAAGACGTCTTCTCTAGAGGATCATGAAGGAAATCAAAAAAGCTTTTAAAGGATTCAGTCAACTGAATAAATTTTTTAAAAATGATAACACCAGACTGATGATATCTATCTGTGCAGTGTATCAGGGGTGTGTTTGACCTCTTAATTAATACCAACGTATTTCTCAACAGTTTTTATATTTAGCGATGTTTAGTATCTGAGACCAAGTCTAGTTGCCCTCGATTCAACCCTGCTTGGATGTTTAATGAGGATTATGAGTTGAAGTAAAAATGAACCTCTTTTTCTAAACTCTCACATTTTTCCTCCCACTTAAGAGTCCCATTACTGGGAATTCTTTCCTCGTGTAAAAACTCTTGGAAAGTGAAGCAAAAGAAAGCTGAGCGAGGATCAAATGGATGTTTCTCTCTCAGCACCTAATAAGGCAGTTAACTACTGTATCTGACTTTCCCGTCATGGCTCAGCAGTAAAAGAGACAAAAGCCCGGCATCTGACATTTGTGTCTTCGGCCCACACGGCTCTGTTTGACTATGTAAGGCAGTGTCTCAACGTAAAAAGTGAACTCACAGGAACTCTTCTTGAAAACTGTGCTGCTCATGAACTTGAAGAACCTATCAGCGTAGAAGCCGGGCCGGTGGACGGACACGGTGTCCTGAGGGAGAGACGGAGAGATTAATAAGACAAACAGTGCATAAATAAAATGATCAAACCAGTGCTTATAGTGGATTAAACTGTCTATTAGTGTCCCATTTCAATAATTCTTCTCTCTGGGTCAAACCACTAGACAGAACAACACACACACACACACAAAAAGACACATGACAGACAGAAACACAGTCAGACAAGGCTACAGACACGTCTCTTCATTATTTATGTTCCAGCAGACTGAGATCACGCTGCCAGCAGACTGACAGATGACACTTGGTGTTTGGTTCAGGCTGTGAGATGGAAGGAGGAATAGAGGAGACTGAGCAGCTCTTGTCTATGCGATTATTATTAGATTTCTGCATCAGCATCACTGGACTTCAGTATGAGTAACATCTCTGGATGCATTCACCTATCTGAGCCAACTGTATGTAATGCAGAGGGAGTGTGGAAGACCCATATCAGCAGCAGAAGTGACACACAGGAGGCAGTTATGTGGTTGCTCTACCAAACATACAGTATCTTGCACATGAGAGTGTTTCAGAGTGGGAGAGTGGAGTGAGTCAAGACAAGAGGAGACTGATTCTATCTGACGAGGAGACGATGATGAACAATGTAAACTCCCGAGTGGATGAAGGGATGTGAGGTGCTTTAGAGCTGAGGGATCTGGAGGCGAGAACACTAACAACATCCCTCTGTTAGTATTGATATTGTCAGGCAAACATACTGTATATCTGCATGTCTGCAAGTCACATTTGTAAATGATGAAGTGATTTCTTATTTAAAGGGAAGTTGATGGTTAGTACAGTAGATTAGATGATGGAAAGAAAATGAATCGGTCTGATCAGAGTAATTTTTCAAGCAAAAATACCAAATATTCTTTCGTTCCAGCTTCTCAGATGTGATGATTTGCTGGTTTGCTTTGTCATATATGACAGTGAATTGAATATCTTAAGGTTAAGGCACTTTTTGACTGTTTTTTTCAGCATTTCAAAGACTAAATGATTGATCGATTCATTGAGAAAATCATCAAAGTTGAGACAAAAGTCTTGTGTTTGTTTTCCCCCAGAAACCATGTGTTGCTCTCAAAGAGGATCTTCCTTCATAAATCAAAAGGATTTCTCTTCTTGCTGTAGTGAGAGGGTTAAACCTGTCGGAACATGTTCATGTTCCATCATCCTTTCACTTGTCCTGCCACAGGGCATTTTGAGAGGCTTTTGAGGTTTTAACCAAATTTATGCTAGAAAGACAGTGGTCCTAAAAACTGTCTTCCTGTTTTGTGCTGTAAATCAAACCTACTTTGTGTCCTTAAGCAAATTGTTGTAGCAGATCCAGTGAAATCAGTCCTGGCAGCACACAATGAAAAAAATATTGTGTGTAGGCTGGTAGGAGCTGCCAATCTTCATGGCTCTGGTCTTGTTTGTTTATGGGAGTATACTTATGTCTCAAAATTAATGTGGTCATGATTTGTTGATAGTAAAATGGAGCCTTTTGATGTCCACATATCTTTCAAAGGGATATTCAATCATTCATATACTGTAAATAGCTTTCAATTCTTTTTTTATTCTGTTTTTAAAACAATCACAGAAGGTAGAATGTCTCTCTCTGTTATACACACCAACATCAAAAATGTTCACAAAGCTGAATTGTTATGAGCTAAGTGATGGTTAATCTTCATATAAAAAGCATTGAGGATGAACTTATATGCAGTATAAAGCAATATTAAAATGTAAAGCTAAATTAAAGACAACTGTGACTTGTGATAGGTGTATAATTCACATCTGAGTAATCTGTAGCTCTTTGCCTCCAGCTGCCCTCTAATAAGTGTTAATTCACAAACACACCCGCGGACATTAATGAGTCTAATGTGAGACCGGCTCACTGTGAATTCTTCAACATCTGTATGAAAGAAGGGCCAGGAGGATATTCAGTTTTAACCACGCAGGTTGAAAAAGAGGAAGTTGGACAGATGAGGGAAGAGATGAGCTGACAGAGATGAAAATACACATAGACAGACATGATGTTCTTCAGTTCAAGCCAATGAAATCTGAAGCTAATAAAAGTCCTCAAAGATCCAACAAAAAAGAAAGCTTGAGGCTACAGTTCATCAGATCTGACACAAGCTAAATGTAACTGTTGTTCCTTTGTGAGATGACCAGACTGTATATCTGAACAAAACAACATCACATGTCTGGATAGTACAATAATATAACATAAAATGACAATATCCACATATTTAAGGCAAAATATTTTATATTATTCTATTGCCTGTTTAGAAAAGAGTGAATATGCTCTTGCTGAAATATACAGTACACCGTGTATAAACTCATTTGAGTGCATACTGTATGTTCCTGTATCTGATTGGCTGTGTCTCTATATCAAGAGCTATTAAAAACTCACCCCGTCGTGAACCAGAGCCTTCCACGTGTGCTCCAGTTTCTTGATTAGCCTGCAGAAACAAAGAGAGGCAACGTTTAACACAGTGATGTTAAACACGTCTTATACACTCAGGTCATATAAGCGAAAGCCTGCAGGCTGGTGGACCTTAACTGTGCTGTCTGAAGTGATTAACTCCTTCCAGCGTCTGTTACTGTACGTACACACAGCTATTAGACTTCATCTCCAGCCTGTGTCACACTGTGAGATATATAGTTCATGACCTGTGGCGACTAAGTGGTACGACACGATGATCACCTGTAGGATTGCAAGATGTCGATGATTCCGATGTAGAGAAGAAGTCTCTCCCCTTTTCCGTTGACAGCTGGGATACCGCCCATCCTGAAAGGAAAAGGCCAATAAAAAGAAAATGTAAAAGTCCGCCATGCAGAAGGAAGACCAGGAGAGAACAAGAGAGTTTTATCTGATTTAATAAGAGACTCTGTGAATCGTTCTTTCATGAGTCAAAATTTTCATCTAAACCAAATTCCATTGTTCACTTTTTAATTTTACACCTTGGTGTGATATTAAAGACTACTGATTATTTTAATTTTAGCTTAATTCTTTAAACCAGTGAGACCCACATCTTGTTATTTCAGCAAAGTGTGAGACATTTCGCTCAGACCATAGATGCAAAATGTTATTCATACAGTAAGTATTATATATCAACTGAAATGTAAAAAAATATACATTTGTTACAATAACTGATGATTAACTCTTCTCTCAATGTATGTTGTAATGATCTAATATTACTGCAGCAGGCAATTTGCATTTGAATGCTATTGATACACAATCAATACTTCCTGCAGGTGACTCATAGTAAAACCTGCCCAGTTTTTATTATGGAACAGCAGCAGCAGGAAGGGTTCAATATTTGCTAATTTTTCACCATTATTTTGTATCAACAGATTTAATACACCAACACTTTACTCATCCCTTCTGCCAGCTAATCTACTGCATTTGTTGGACATGAATATCCTGGTTACATGGCTGCTCTGGAGTGATTCATCTGTCTTCACCACCTCTGACAGTTCAAAGTCCTGTTAAGCAAATATCACAGACAGGGTCGTGCAGAGATCAATTCTTGATCCAATCCTTCTGTCACTGTAAGTGCTCACCTTCGAGCGAATAATCCATGTGGCCATAATCACTGTGTTTCGCTGCACCGTGAAGGTGCTGATAGCGGGCTCTACTGCATTTTTCTAAATTTGTGACAGAAAATCTGATATAATTTGATCTGTTCCTCCCAACTGAGATATTTTTACCAGAAATGTTGTGAGCATCTGTTTGTGACAGTAAGGCATTCCTATTTCTTTCACGTTAAGTGCAAACACAGAACTTGGATCTTTTTTTTTTTTTAAATGGTCAATCTCACTTAAACTAAAGCAACTTCCTTTATTCCTGCCCCTGTCAAAATTCTGCCACAGTCTTAATTTTATAGCTTAGCAGTTTTTGTCCTCAAATTGTACTGTCAACCTTTTAACCCACACTGAACCAACCCACGCGGCCGGAGATCCTCTGGCACAACACTACTGACTGTTTGACAGGCAAATCTCAAGTTTGCCGTCAGGGTTACTGGAACGTGGAGCGAACTTGCGTCAGTTTGTTTTACAGGCTCGCTTTCATGCGACAACACTTCTCACCCACTTCTCTTGCCCACAGTCTCTCGTCTCTTCAGCTAAACTCACGTGTCGTCAGTGTCAATGGACCCTCCACAGGCGGCTCCTCCCTGGATGGACTCCATGGCTGTGGAGTAAAGGGCCTTCTGCTGGGCTACGGGCCTTTTCTCATCACTGCCGCCCTGGGAGCCCTCCATCTGCCTCTCCCTCTCTGCCTGGTCCATGTTGTGAACCCCGAGCAGCAGGCTGTAGTCCATGATCTTAAAGCTTTCCAGCACCTGAACACGGGACACACACAGACAGATGCAAACGTACAGTGATGACAGACTGTAAATCTGGGTGGAAGCTTTTATCCAGAGTGCATAACAGCGTCAGCACCAGAGGAAGTCAGAGCTCTAACACTGGGGATGTTAACGCCATACACAAGACACTCAGCTATACACAGGGATGCACAATAACTCATGAACAATGTATAAGAGCGAGTGTGTGTGCGCGTACACTCCCGAGAACATGCTCTATAAATATAAACGTGAGGTAGTGATTTACAAGACAAGGGCAGGCCTGCTACCAGACCAGACAGCTTGTTAAATCGTTTGCTTGTAACAAAGGTCAAATTTATAGTGAGGGATACTGAGAATGCCAACACTCTCATAAATAGCTTTCTCCTCTCACTACCTTCCCCCCATCAACCTCCCTCCACCCATGATCCTCTTTTATTGATCAGGCCACCACAAGTATTCTGGTTTTTCCAACTTTTTTTCCATTTTCCATCCTAATTTTCTACCTCAACTTTCAACGCTATGTCTATTAATTTATCTCTTTTTCTCAGGACGGTGAATTGTGGCATTGCTTTATCTGTCGTAATCTGTAAACTACGCTCGCCATCTCCTCCCTCCCTCTCATTCTGTCTCACCAGGCAGTCTCTCTGCAGGGTCTTGACCAGCGCGTTGTAAGTGTCCTGATCCAGCATCAGACCGTCCTGCAGGTCCTGCATGAAGTCGAGATCTTTGAACGTGGGCCTGGCCTTCTCTCTCTCCTTCTTGGATGCTCGCCTCTTGTAGGTGGAGCCCTTCAGGTCGTATTTGAGGTGCATGCGGACTACTCGGGGCAGGACGTTGTTCATCACCACCACACGGATGTTCTTCCCGCCCGACTGGACACAGTAGAGGCCGAAGAACTTGGGCAGCAAAGTGCGAGGGTTCTGATTCAAGTTCTGGAGAAGAGAAGGAGAAAGTAAAAGATCTTTAAAGGTCTGATAAATTGGTTTTGAGATTGGTTTCTGGTGCTGTGGTTTGACAGGATGTAGGTCAAATGTAGAAAAATCTACAGTCATATTTTACAAGGTAGAATTTTTCTACATGCCCGAGAGCAAGATGTATAACAGAAATTGATTTTCACACTTGAAGAGAGGAGAAAAAGTTGGGATTTTGATATAAAAAAATGTGAAAATGCTCTTTTCTGGCATATAAAGACAGACAGCAGAACAACACACCCAGGAACACGAGCAAAAAATGTGTTGTTTTTTTTTTAATTTCGTGGGACCTTACAGAAATGAAAAATATGTGAGAAATAGGACAGGCGGTACATGTTCTGCAAACAGTTGATTGATAAACAATACAGGATTTTCAGTATCCACACTTACACACACAGTTACACATCTGATCACACCAGGATGCATTACATAAAAGACAATATAATACAGCCACAGAGCATGAGACCAGAATTAAACAAGGACTGCAGGAAAGAGAATGCAGCCTTAGTGTGAGAGCCAAACTTTATAACCTATTTCAAATTTCCTTAATAAATCTGATTAAAATTAATGTGAAAACTGCAACTCTGATGATCTACCAAGACTTTTTCTTGGATTTTGATAACTGGTTAATTGCTTGAGTCATTTTTCAAATAAAAAAACATTTTGTTCCATCTTCTCAAAACTGAAATGTGCTGCTTTTCTCTATTTTATATCATTTTCAACTGAATATCTTTGGGGTTTTGAATTGTTAGCTGGACAAAACAAAACGTGTGAGGATTTCATTTTGGACCTTGGAAAGTGTGACGGGCACTTTTTATTATTTTCTGCCATTTTTTAGACAAAATAATTAATTGGTAAATCAAATGAATAACTGGCATTATAATCAATAATTAAAATTATTGCTAGTCTCAGACAGACCTCGGAAACAGTGGCATGTCATGGTATTAAGTACAAACAGTAGTGACAAGACATGATTCTGTCTTTATTTGACAAAATGCTCTTCCCTCCATCACCAATCTGTGCTGAATATTTCAGTAGTCAATCCAAACAAATGAGGTTAGTCAGGCTGGGTGCTCAGTTAAAAACCTGCTTTGACCTTGGGACCTGGGCCAGCTCAGTCCCATTAGAGAAATGAGAGCTGGAAGACAGAGAGAGAAACAAAACTCTGGTCCATATATAGTGAAAACACACTGCAATCAGGAGTAGAAACAATAACAAGAGGAGAGAGAGAGAGAGGGAGAACAGAAGAAAGACAGACAGACAGACTGAAGAGAGATGAAGGATGAATGTGGAAGTGTGGCTAAAAGCCTGAGCAATTGTGAGACACTTGCTGAATGACCTTCAGATGAGAGAAACTGGTAGAGAGGCACAGCAGCATAATGATAGAGTGAGATCGCAGAGAGAGAGAGAGAGAGAGAGAGAGAGAGAGAGAGAGAGAGAGAGAGGAAGAGAGAGAGAAAGAGCATCCTCTGCCCTCAGCCACACACGACCCTTCTGTCAATGTTAAGAGGGCAGAGCGGTGATGAGCCAACAACAAAGACACGTGAGAGAGAGAGGAGAGAGAGAGAGAGAGAGAGACAGAACGCGTACGAGTATGAAAGAAAGGCTGGATTAAAACAAGAGGCCTTAGTGATAGATAACGGAAAACAAATTACGCTGAGAGTGAGAGTGTCACAGCAGCGGCGGGAGTGATGAGACATTAAAACGTGGGGGTGGATTGAAAGACTAGGCGTATAATAGAAGAGAAAATACACAGAAGGGAGAAGTGGCAGCCTTGGAGTCGGTTACATCACTGTGATCTGTATGCTGCCCAGAGCCACACTCCTCAGCCAGCCCTCTAACAGCAGCCAGTGAGCTGTAGAAGACATGTGGAGCTCCACCAATGACTGCCTACGTGTTTGCCACAAATATAGACGAGCTTGTGAAATGAAAACTACATTATGCTGTAGTTACAAGCAGGGTTTGTGTATTTACTTTATTATTTCATCACATTTTTTGGTTTTTGTGAGTGTATAAGTCTGTGCTTTTCAGTCTGTGTTGGTCTTGTCTTTCTGCGCCATTCTGTCAGCGAGCCTGTCTCCTTTCCTTAATCCACCTGCCTCTGGCCTCGGGCTACAGCCGTCCCACATGAGCCTGAATCTCCCTACTTTCATTAAACCACTGGAATAGACCAATTATACCTGCAAAAATGCTTCGGAGCACAAGCAAATGATGGAAAATGTCACGGTAAATGTGCTGAGACTTTAACGTCCCTAAATGATTAAGTGAATTCCTGCAGAGGTCTTTGGCCATGGCTGTCGGCCACACGAATAAACACACGGTCATGGGCCGTGAACCTGAGAGGCTGGAGCAGTAGCATGGTCATACATGGAGCTGTTGCTGGTTGAGTTCATTCAGAAAGAGCCTGCAGACTGTGGGAAGGGAGAGATGAGGGTATTGTTGGTGCAAGTCATGCTTTGTTAGGCTTAAGTACAGTACATCCGGCTACTGAAATACACATGGCCATTACGAGAGCGCATGGCCCGAGGTCTCAGCCAGAAATGTTAGAGCTGTTACGTCTGCTTTATATGAAAAGGACGCCACCCTTGGAGATTTCCAGGGTTTTAATATAACACTGAAGAAAACATCAGGAAGGGTTGGCGTTTAAATGAAAGTGTGAGTGATGCATGTGTTGCAGCGGCTTCTTCTGTCGTACTGTCCTTCTCTTTGTATATATGTGAGAGCATGAACCTTTGTGTCCACTGCACTATGTGCCTTGATAACCCTGTAGTTGTTTTGTATATGAACAAACAGCACATGTTTGGATGTTCAGTATTTATTCACCATGTATTATTCTATCTGTGTGCAGGCACATGTGGCTGTGCTTGTATGCATGTGTGATGCAAACCATGCAGTGAAAAGGGCAAAAATTACTGAACCTGAAAGTAAGTATAAAGGCCAAGTAAAAAAAAAGAAAAATCAACTGTGTTAAAGGCCAATACAGTATAAGTGAAATGCTGTGACAGCTTTTTGATTTCCTATTTAGTCTGCACAGACATTGAAGGTTTTCATCAAAAGCAAAGACGAACTCTGTTGAGTACAAATTTTTCAAATTATTCACGTTTTAGAAATGCTGTCAGAGAACATCTTGTTTACATTCCCCACTCATAAACCTTAACTGTGCGCGCACACGCACACACACACACACACAGAGTCTTTGCTTACCATGTAGTATCCAGGCAGCAGTTTCTGTAAGAATTCAGCCTCCTTGTGCATGACAGTCTTGATGATGAACTCATCGTCCTTCGTAAGATAGAAGACTGAACCGCTCGCTCCAGGATTGGACAGCTCAATCAGGGGCTCATTACATAGGGAGTACTGCAAGTAAACACAGAGAGACCTATAAACACATGACACACCTCTGGCTCTTGCATTGTTTTGTTATTTAAGGGACAATTGAACAAATACAGAAAAACTATGTGTTCATTCTGAACAGAATCTTGTGTAAAAAAAAAGCTCAAAAAATAGGCAAGAATAGAAGATAACACCGAGGGTTTACCACAATAGCAATGTGATGACAGTGTAATGTAATGCTGAGGCCATATTCATGATTATAGTGTAGAAAATAAACAGAGTACCAATCAAATAGTTCTCCAAGGAATCCACATGAACTGTTTAATCAAAGTAAATTCTTATACTAAATAAAGTCAATATTTTAGATTTTTGCAATATAGCCAGTGAGAGGTGAGAAGATGGGACGCCAAACTACTGCAACATTAAATAGTAACTCTTATCTTATGATACAACTCCTCTGAAACTCCCTGTTGACAATAAATCATTGAAGTATGACATTCTCCCTACAGCCCGGATCAAAATATGTGAATTAAGAGCTGACGATGAGATTCTTTCATCAACCATGGAGATCAAACACAAACATCAGCATGTTGAGACACACACACACTGTACATTATGATACAGACCATAAAATACATCTAACACACAGAGGTGCACTCAGGTATGTATACAGGATTGAACATAAATACACATTGGCAGGATTATGAGTAGTTATTAAAGGTATGACGCAGGTAAGAGAAGGTGGGTGAGAGACAGAGAGAGGAACAGATACAGTGCATGATGTAGTACGACGGAGGTAGTGAGGTGGACACACACACACACATACACACACACACACACACACATATATAAATGTCAGCTAACAGCTTTTGAATTGCAGCTCCTGATAATGAAATGGTTAGCTCAGCTTATTAGAATCTTCTCTCTCTTTCTCTCCACATCTTTAAACCAAGTAATGACAGACACCATTTTTGAAATAGGTGAAGTTGCCCCCTCCTACTTTCTGCTAATGGCTCACTTTTCAAACATCCCCCTCGGAAGATCCTGACATTTAATTTCGTAACCTTTTTTTTTTCTCCACATCAAAACACAGCTGAACAGGGTTAGAGGGAAAATGTTCAAAGGGGATGGCTGAGTAGAAATGGTAGCGTGTAAACGGTAGCAACAGCCTTTTACAGACATTTAACAGCAGGGACATGTAGCAATGACTAAGCAACATTAAAGGTGCTCAGGTTGAATTGAGAAATTTAATGGATGAATTCATTGACACTGACAATTCTGTTAGCACCAAATTCCTGTAGTAACTATCTATAATTGAGACAAAAAGGACTGCTTAACAGACTACTTAAATAGTGCGGTGTGTTTAAAGGTGCCATGTGGAGTTTTTTTTCTAAACAAATGAAAGTTTTGTTTACATTTATTGTAACTCCATCAAAATGTATTGCGTCTAACAGACATGTTGAACGCGTTTCTTCATGAAACATTTGCATAGCTGATTTTTTTATGTTGTAAATCATACATTGTTTGCATGTTTACTAGCTGGCAATCTTCTTCCTTGCTTTTGTTGGTGCATTACCTCGTTTCATGTCGCTTTACTGCCACCAACTTTCAATCAATAGTGTGAAACCAGCGGCAGACTGTGAATCTCGCAGCCCATGTTTTTTTGTTTCCACCTGCCTGCCTCTACTGGATCCTACTTAAAATCCTGGTTACACCCAGAGCAGAGTGCATGCCAGACATGTTCGACATGAATGAATAAATGAACACAGTGCTCAGCTTAGCCCAAACACCTCATTAAGACCTCAATGGAAACTTTGTAAAAGGTAGACTAATTGATTTTGGAAAGGCATGGAAATAACCCAGAAGCCCAGAACCTGCTTCTACTAATGTATTAATGATTTTTAAATTCTCCTCCTCCACAAGGGTTCAGGGTTTAACATCAGCTAGAGAGCAGCATCTGGAAGAGATTTGGTGGCTACCTCAAAAACTTGTCACAACCTGAATCCTCTGATCAAGTAGACCAATTTGATTCAATTAGAGCCCTCTGTGATTATGTATTTCTAATGTTAGCATGAGCAGAGAAACACTTGTCAAGCTACTGATGCATTAAAGGTAAGTGCACATAGGACACATATAAATACTGACTAAGCAGTGTAAGTATATGCTGCTAGACTGCTCAGGGCAGAGCGATGAATCATGCAGCCTCAAGGTCCGCCATGCTGATAGGGAGCGACAAGCTGCAGACCGTCCTTCCCTCTCTACAACCATCCTTTCTCCTCCACTCTGCCCTCTCTTGTGCCTGTTATCACAGCTGTTATCTACACTTCTCAAGCAAATCTTTATTCATTATTTTTTAATTATCTATCATATCTATCATATCTATCAATGCATTCAAGACCAGACTGAAACATGTACTAAAGACCAATCAGCTGTGTGGCCACTGAGTCACACAGCTGAGTTTAGTTTACATTATTTGTAATTGACATTGTGGGTGTATGAGATGTGCTGTGTGCAGCTTTGTATTTTGTTTGTTTGTTTGTTTGTTTGTTTTGTTTTTTGGTTGTTTTTGTTTGCTTTTTACTGTTTGTTGTTGTGCTGTTGTATGTTTTTTGTTGGGGACTACAGACGCAAATTAGCTTCAAGCTAACTCAGGTGCAGTGCATCTTTAATGTTTCAAACTGCACACTGTCCCATTCAATAAATCAATCAATCAATCAATCTGCAGTCTTTAAATCTTTCTATTTGTTTAACCTTTTAAACTTGCCAGCTGAATATATCGTTTACATTCACTTAGCGTCATAGTTCCAATATGACAATTTCCTGATGACCAAACAACCATCATCTGGTCACTTTATTTCATTTAATTTGGAGACACAGACTGGTACAGTTATAATCAAGTGACATGCTGAATCTTACCAGATAGTCATCCGGCCTGATGCCAAACAGTTCTCTGAAGTAGCGGAAGGCCACGGGAGCGTATGTTTTAAAGCGGAAGTCCGGGAAATGATGAGCTGGAGTGAGGTTGCTCCCTTCACTACAGTACAGAACAACAACAGAGCATGTAAGACGATGAGATGATACCCACATTCATATCTTCTCCAGTGAATATCAAAAAGGTAGTAAATGTAAAAATCAATTCCAGCAACAGAAGTGTACTGTTTGTGTATATGTTTCAGGGTAGAGACCTGGGGAAAAAGATGCTCTCCACCACGTAGAAGTCCTGCATCAACACATCTCTCTCAGGCTTGGAGCTCAGGTTGCCCACTGTGTAACCGATGCCCAGCTGGATGGCACCTTTCAAGGCAGAGGATGTGGTCTGCAGAGGAGGTGGGGGGAGACAGAGGGTGATGTAGTGAGTTAAATATATCATTAGCTTGTAATGGTTTAGCAATGTAACCTACAGTTACAATTTTAGTGTCCACTTGCAGTAAAAACTAAGTGACTGTGTGACTTCAGTAACAAAAACACACAGTTTTCTGTCTCCGTTTCTCCATATGCAAAATCAACTCATAGGTCTTGACATGTTTAAAACCAGAAAATACATCACAGCACAGCCATGTACTGTCCGCAGTACCTTCTTGTAAGTAGTTTCTCCCGATGCATCCACTCCTCTGTGGCCAATCTTCTTTCCCTGACCAGGCAGGCCTGAGGATGAGGGCATCTGATGAGAGAGAGAGAGACTTGTGTTTATGGGGACAGGAGGGTTTGCACCTGTTCATTAATAGTGATTATTCAAATATGGAAAGATTGGGACAATATGAATACATTAGAGCGATATCATGCTTTGATCTTGTCTGGTGGTTTTCACTGAGCAGACCAGTTGTTCATTTTGAAGCAAAATACAAACTTTGGTTGATCTGTTTTAAGGATCTTTCATTAGTGGAACTTGATTAAACTCACACTGTGCATAGCATGACGTCTGACTGCACAGTTTATAATTTAATCTGGTTTAGAAAACGTATTAAAAGGTGGAAGGTGCTGTGGATACTTCAGATTTCAAACCTGGACATCTGATGTAAATGTTTCTGGTGCTGTTGAAAGTAATGTTCATTGAGCTTTTTGTTCTAAATTGACATTTAAAAAGTCAAATTAAACTAATTGTGCAATACTTCTAAATATTTGTTTTAACATATAGTACAGTCCCTGTAGTGCCAGATGGATGGGATTTACCAAATTAGGGAGGATTAAGATATTTTGAGCTGAGTTGTCTAGCAAAAACACAGATACTAAATTGATGTTTAAATACTTTTGGTAGCCTGTGCTGACCTTGTAGCAGTCTGAGCCTTCATGGCACGAGATAGTAAAATTATGTACTGCAAAAATTAATTGCCCGAAATCCTCAGATCGAGCTCTGGGTTCAATTAGCATTTCATAAAAATCTGGCTAAAACTAAAGAGGGAGTAGATACTGATGAACAGAATCAAAAAGGGATTTAAGAGAGAAGTGCACAGGGACAGATGGTAGCTCACCTCTGTAATGAAGGCTTTCCTAGCAGCAGCATCTGAGAGACAGAGAGAGAAGAAAGACAGAGATGGCTGTGTTAGTCGCTCTGAGATGGAGAGGCTCCATTACTCAGCATCATTAGTGCTCTCTGTGACAAGGATGAATCCCAAAGGGTGGACACAGCAGTCCAACATTATGTAATAACAGTGTCAAACACAAGTAGGGGCCTGTCAGCTAGAGGAACTGCAGGAGAGCGTAACATCAGCTACAAGGGCACCAAGTCTTGTTTAAACCCCAATGTACTGTGTGTGTGTGTGTTTTAATACATTTTACATGATTTAAGATTAAAAAACCTTATAGATGTTGAACATGGTAGATTAGCAATGCCCACCCATGATGAAAAGTAAAATCCAATCAAAGTTACATTTTAGGTAAAACTAGTTTAGTGTGTAACAATCAATGTAAATATACATAAATCTTGACTGAAAATAGCCCAGGCACCTTCTTATTGTGTTGGTCACAAGCCCTTCATTTTCTAGTTGAGTTAATATGAAAAGAGCAGCTCTGCTAAGTTTAAATTATTCTGCTGTGGGTTTGTTGAAGTGGGAGTAAAGTACATACTAGCACTCTGGTTTTACAAGCCTAATATTATGCAGGCTGAAATGTGTTACACCAAGAAACTAGTATATTCTAACTGAACACATTAAATGTGCCAATCTAACAAATTTCAGGAACACCACAATGATACATCTGTTATGCTGTGATAATTTTTCATCTAATAACAGGATGTGGGCAGTAGAGAAAGGCAATCAGAGGACTGTTTTTGCCAGGAAGGCCTGAAATAGATGCATAATTATAGACATATAACACTCAGCATAATAATGCAGAGAAGGGTAAGGAGGGCAGGACAGAAAGAACACAAAATGAACAAATGAAAGAGATGAAAGACTCAAACAGAGGAGATGAGAGAGGGCTTCAGACAGCACAAGAGGGAGGCTGAATAATTCCCCGACTGTAGCCTGTATCGTACCCAGTCGCCCAGATGGTGGAATTTATGGAAAATCTGCTTTTCTGAATAAATAAATGAGCATACAAAAAGTGATAAGATAAGATATTCCTAATTGGACGGGACATTAGCTTTATGGCAATTGCTGCTACCAGAACGACACTACATCATAACATCTGTCATGCTGCTATAGCAGATTTATTATTTGTTATTACGTGGCAGTGGGTTAGATTTTGGTGCGCTAGATTAGAAGATTACAAAAGGAAATCTAATATTATGTATTACATTTCCTTTTGTAGCTCACTGCTGCACATACATGATACTTAAAAGTACATAAGACGCCTTTTTCACAGCAGACATGTTGACTTGTCATAGTAGGAAAAGCACTTGTGTTGCTAATAAGAGTAACAATGGCTCTGTTCACTGTCCTCATGGCAGTGAACATGCACAACACTGGGACTAAATGGAATTCAGCCATCATTAATTAATTTGAAATGGGGCTGAGTGAAAGATTTACTGTATGTCATGTAAATTGACATAATGATTGTTCTCGGTGCAAGTGGCGCCACAGACTGAGCCAACCAACGTAAGACGGGTGGAGTTTCTTGAGTTGCATTAATCATATTTATGTCATCCAGGAGTTGCTGGAAGGGAGCAGAGGAGAGTACTTGAGCTTTTTCTTGAGCTAGTGCAGCCCCGTTCAAAACGTGCCTGTTCAGAACAGGCCGACTGCTTGGTCTCCTGCCGCTACTTCAATGTATAGAAAAATTAATACAGTTGATGTGAGGTGTGAATGAGTATATACACCAACAACAGGAAAGAAACTAACATTTTATTATACAGAGATGATATAAATTATAAGTACTCTAATAGTAAATAAATGTTCTTTTCTCATTTCAAGTAAATAACTTAACTTGTAACACGAAGGACATACATACATACAGACACACAGACATGCTGAGATTCCTTCTTTTAGTAGATAGATGCCCCAATCTCTCCTGAGGCACCACTGAAACCTTTCTTCATTAAAATATAATTTTAAAATTTTATTTTATTTTTAAAAAACTGAACATAACATAGTTTAATATCTATAACAAATGTACTGTATAGTCAATTATTGTATTATTTCACGCAAAAAAGGGCCCTGTGTTTTGATTGGTTA
This sequence comes from Thunnus thynnus, assembly GCF_963924715.1. NCBI lineage: Eukaryota > Metazoa > Chordata > Actinopteri > Scombriformes > Scombridae > Thunnus > Thunnus thynnus. Next base: position 24,688,349 of record NC_089524.1, on the reverse strand, counting down.
TGCAAAACATGTGAGACAGAAAGTGTGGCTGTTTTTTTGTCAGAAACTGTAAGAAATGTTTTAGCACTCAATGATTTGCTACGGTTTGTCAAATTTAATGTTTTGCTGCTTCTGCATGGATGGATAGTAATAATGAGTCTAACTGAACTCTGGTGTATGTTTTTGAGACACATACACAGTCAGTCACCATCAAAGTGAAGCACAGCCATGCATGCAATGGCTATTATTTATTTCATTAGGAATAAATTAGAATAGAATAGAATATGTCTTTATTGTCTACTAGGGAGGAAAATTGTCTTCGGCTCGCCAAAACATGAGGACACAATACACATGATTTACACCTGCTGTAACTACGTAAGCCCCCCTCAGCTCTCTAAGACATATTGACATGTCATAATAGGAAAAGTACAGGTGTTACTACCATTAGCGACGGCTCCGTTCTATTCATACGTCCCAGTAAGCCACGACAGTATGACAGTGAGCCAGCAAGCACAATACCAGGACCCTGAAAGCTGCCAAATGGAATTTAGTCATCATTCATTTTATCATTTACACCTGTGCTTTTCCTGCTGTGACGAGTCAAAATGTCCTCCATGAAAAAGACATTTTATTTGCCACCACAATAGACCTTTTCACAGCAGCCATTTTGACTTGTCAGAGCAGGAAAAGCACAGGTGAATCTAATAACATTAATGATGGCTTCATGTGCTCACGTGTTCCAGTAAACCACGCACACCATGACCCTGGAACTGCTATTTATGAAATATTAATGTTAAATCTGTGCTTTTCTGGCTGTAATATGTCATATCTGGCATGAAAAATGTCTTTTCTCCTCACAGCCACTGATTTCTGTCTAAGTGCCTTTAGCAAGATATTAAAGATAGTCTACAAGTGATCCCCTAAGACATGTTGTGAACTGGTCACAACAGGCTAAATAAGGCTGACTGGAGATAAAACATGAATTTCCGGCTGCAGTCTCTGAAGGCTCCAACCTCTGACCAGTATAACATGCTTCAGTCTGTCTCTCACCAGTTGAGACACTAACAGCTAACCTATACAACCCAGTGTCACTCATGATGAGTGGGATAGCATCTTCACAGTTTGAGCCCGTGTTTGCAGCTGAGCTGATATCCAGCCTCTCTGGTCTCTATGTCTGCCTGCCTCTCGTGGATGCGCATGTGACTGAGCAACAGAATAGCCTACTTGCCACCCCTCCTCCTACTCTGTCTCTCTCTCTCTCTCTCTCTCTCCCTGGGTCACACAGATTCGCACTGGGATGAGCAAGCTAAAGCGTGCCAGTGCAATCCCGGCAATGCTCCCTGCAAGCTGGAACATTCAGGGAGTAAAATTCATGAAAAAAAAAAAGAAAAATACCTTGTGGTAAAGAATGTTTGCAATGCAGATAATTAAAGACCACGCCGTACTATTTATTAGTGTCTGTGTCCAAGTGTGAGCGTGCTAAGTATGGTTTCTTCACATCTCGTCTGTCGGTTCCCCGTGCCTGGTTCTTCGTATGTGTGAGTGTGTGTTACGTGTCTTACTGCAGTAGCGTCTTTTCCCTTCTGTGTGCGTGTGTGTGTGTGTAGTGAATGAGCATGTACGAGTCTGGCTGTGTGTCCAAGCATGTGCTCCATCTCTCCCTGCTTGTCTCAACGCAAACCATCACCAAGACAGCTTAACCAGCAACAATTGAAACAAAACTCCAAAACTATGATATACTCTGCTTCCTATATATTGTATTAATACTAATACTAACAATAGTATTTATCCTTCAACATATGATAATGCTGTTGCTATCACTAATATTTCTAATACATTTGATGTTATTTACTGTGCTAAGATATTTAACAACCATGGAGATACCTATAAAAATCTATTAAATTAATTAAATTATTAAGTTAGTAAAATCTATTAAAAGTGTTCAGACGCCGCAGTAATCAGCGGCCTGACTGTGAGGTACAGATGAGGCTTTTTAATTCCTGAAACATCTGTAAACTATCCCAAATCTCTCAGATATCTGAAACCTTAATCCAAAAATGTAATCTGATTTAGTGTATTCATGTCATGTATTCATCTATTATCACCGTCCTCGGCAGCATAATGTAAACCCAGACAAGAAAGCCGTTAAAATGAATAAATTCAATTTTGGGAACAGGGAGAAGGCTCTGTGAGGAGAAGAGATGTGTGAATGTTCGAGCAAGAGCCAGAACTTCCTTGATATTTTAGCCATTTCACTGATGTTTGTGACAGTCTGAGATGTAATTACATTATGATTACAAGCAACCAATTGTGACTGCAAGAACTGGAGAGACATAAATATGATGAGAGTATATTACAGTGAACAGGGGAAGAACAGAGGAAGACTCTGGATAATAAATAGAAACTGGGGGGCATCATAACTTACTGAAAAAACATCATCTCCTCTGTGATAACTAAACCCAATGCTTAAGTACTGTCCTAACAAGGAAAATATTCTCTAACATCTAGAAAAAGAAGTATATTAAACACCTAAATTTATCAATAAAGACATTATTTTACCCACTACCATTTAGCACATTCCTTTCATTTAATTTTAGGCTACTACAGCTATACATATCTCATGTTGACATTCCTGTAAAAACTGATATATGCCTCTACCCTGCAGCGCAGCTGTTTGATGTGATAATATGTTATCACTCTGAACATCCTTCTGTTTACCTTTAACAGGTACCCATCTGATTCTATCCTTAGCAATGTTAAGTAGCTGCAGAATGAGGACATGATGAAAAATACAACACCATCACGCTGTGGAGTTCTTCAGGGGATGGAACAACAAATAGACCCATCCAAATAAATAGCTTCTAGCTGAGACTGTTGCCTAGCCAGACTGCTATGTGTTATTTTAATGGCTCTTAAAATCCTTAAGAAAGCGGTCCATTACCGGCTGGTGATAGCCATGGGAGGCGAGGCCAGACATAAGCTTATTTATATAATTTTTTGATGCAGGAATATGATCACATGTTCAACCCATATTTGACCCGTTCATATGAGACTGCTGTCTGATATTAATCCCTGTTTGCTGCCATCCATGCATACTGCTGCTAAACCATGGAATTACACCAGATATTATATAGTAGCTAAACAGCATCATTAATTATTAAAATGGTACCCAAAATGTTAACACAACAGCTAAATGCTAAACTAAACACAGCCAGTAAACAACAACACTGACAACACATTGTTTCTTATTGGACACAGTGAATATACAATAAGAAATATTAAACATTAGTGTTACCAAGACTCCAAACGATGGATGCAGGATGGATTTCTTTTCTTTTTCAATTTAAAATCAAGTTAGATTCATCACTGTCTGTATCATTGTTTGGTATCCTTCTTCAGTGTCTATAAGACAATAACTACACATCACTTACCAACTACAAGTACAGACATTCGTGCACCAACATTGGATTATTTTAGATTATCTACATGTACAGTACCAATCAAAAGTTTGGACACACTTTCCAATTCACTTGAATTAATGTCCAAATTTTTGATTAGTAGTAGTATTGTACATATGACATATGATATAGGTCAGTGACTAACAAACTGTATTTTATGTGTATGGTCACACCTGGCTATTACCTGATCTATTTTATTAGGGTCAATATTCGTAGATAACATGTCAATTCTGTGTTTCCATGAAGACTTTTGACAAAACACTGTCCTCACTGCCCACTGATCATGTAGATATCAAGTACAGTGCGTAGTGTGTCTTGAGCTTCCATGCTTCTCATTATCCCCTGTCCTGCTGTTTCTTCTCAAGTGTACAGGCTCTTCATTCACACAAAATTGTATGAAATAACATCTCTACAGCACTAAACACAACCATAAAAAGCCGAACATGCTTTAAAACTGATTCTTATTTAAGGTGTGCAGGACAGTGCAGATCCAAGGAGGCCTACATAAAAAAAAAAATATGGATGACTAGTCAAGCTTTTCTTGATTTTGGCCCCTTTTTAAATCATTCATGTGAGTGACTTTTTAAAATTTACTGAACTCTTTATTAAAATCTGTCATGATAATGTGAGAACTGAGTTGCTATAATAACCCGTATTACTTTCCACGTGCTGAACTTAAGCAGAATCCAGTAAATATATAAAAAATATCCGTTCTGTCCTCTGTGTTTATATAGCGTCTCTCTCTCACACAAACACACTCTTTCTCCCTCTTGTTTCCATGGTGCCCCAATGAGGTCAACCAGCATTTTTTTTATGACTATAACACACGTGTGCCTGGAATCAACAGACAGATGCTGCCTTCCACATGTCCTCTCACGCTGCTGTTAAATGGGGCATTAGCACAGCCACACAGCGATACATGATGCAACTCATAGTTAAGCATTTGAAAAAAAAAAGAATACAACCACCAGCCCGCTCACTGATACAAGCTTAGCTGAAACATGATGCCTTTGTGAATCTCAACATTAAAATAAATCTAAAACAAATACTGAAGAAACAGGACGAATTCAAGTGTTTTACTGACAGCGATGTCCGACCCAGATGAGGATCAATACCAAGACTCCCTGAGGATGAGCTAAGTAAGAGGCAGTCTCCGAGATGATTGTTTATTATCTTGGCAGAGGCTAAGTGATGGAGCTCCAGCTATCGATTGGGTGTTAATTTTTCATGCCACAACAAAGCAGCATTTGCTCATTGTGTCAAAGTGCGCCTGACCTGACCTACAGAAAACAGAAATCTATAACTCTGTCAAATTTAAACAAGAGAAAAAAACAACAAGGCAGCCTACTCAATAGACAGGGATGTTTTGTGGAGTAAAACACAGTCGTCTCTTATGTCAGTGTTATGCTTAGCGAACAATGTTGCGGGTTCGTAATATTATCTCTGACAACAGCATGAGGATGAAACGGAGGAAGAGAGTCTCTTGTCCACGATGCTGCAGAGGTTCAGACGGACTCCTTTTTTTAGAACATGTTAATTTATGGTTAACCTCAGCCTAGTTTGCTTTGCTTAGGAGAGTTATGCAACAATAATGAGCGCTGTTTAAACTGAGGATGGCAAACTGATCCTAAATCAGTGTCATCAGGCCATTTGACCCTTGAGCCCTCAGTCTCAGTAGCCAGCAGGTTGTGTATTTTTCCATGACCGCAGCAGTCAGCCAGTGTGATCCTCCATCTCTGGCCGCAGCCTAGAGTGGGAAAGCGGAGGCAGTAAAAAAGCCGAATTGAGTACATCTGGATGAACACCAGAGTGTCATCCTGTCATTGATGATATTCAGGATATGATGTTTACTTGGCACACACATACTGATCTCCAGGTTTCTGATAACTGTGTGTGTGCAGGTGTATCATTGGACACTTGACGTCTCCACATGTGTCCATTGTTTCTTTAATGCCTAACACTTAACAGGTGAACTCACTTTGCTTTATGGTTGCCTTCACGCTGCTGCGTTTCAACACTGTCTGCTGGACAAGAACTGTCTTATCTCATCACCTTTCATGGTGAAGCAACAAGTGATACTTTCACAACATTTCAATAATCATTATATTGTTTAAAATCAGTTTTTTTGTTTTTCTGACCAACTCTAATGTGATTTGAGTGAATATACTGGTTTATAATAGTAATCCAGCCCAACCCAACCAGCAGAAGAGCTTCTCCATCTTTCTGTAACTAGGACATAATGTTACCATGCAAAAACACATAAACACAATACTCCAAAAACCCAATCATAATAGTATTGAGAGCATGTAAACATACTCACTGATTCCTTCTACTCATGTGTAGAGGAAGACATCCGGGTGTGCATCAATAATTCCTCTCAATTGATCATTCCTCTATTATTAGTACAGAGCTACTTGGGTGGCAACACTCATAATTAAGGAGTCATCAACTCAATAATGCTAAGCTTTTCAAAGAGGCTTTAAATGTTTCTTGCAATTACGGCGCTCTGGCAGAATAATATCCTTTCAGCTTATCCTCACTGCTTCTGCATGTAAACACACACACAGAGGCAGAAATACAGCAACAGACACGGTCAGAGAAACACACACAGCCAACTACTTGTATGGAAGTACGGTTGCACTCAGCTCTAAATACGTTTAGCACGTCTTAAACTGGCATGTTGGTGTCGGCACACATCCACAACAGGCTTCTCCCTAAATTACATTCCCCTCAGCATTCCTCTGATTTACTAAACAAAGCGGTGTGCACAGAGGGGGAAAGCCGCTCCGTCCTCTGCTGTCAGTGCACATCATACACTTTGTATAATACAGTGAGTGTGTGGAGGGGGCAGCGGCTGGAGAGGACAGCTTTTCACCATGCCAAGTCATCCATTATGATCAATAGCATCAGGCAAGCAAGCAGGCAGGCTTAATAAAAAGCTTCCTGCCTTTAGCTGGCTCAAAAAAACCTCCCTTTGCGACATTTAGCTTGGAGCCAGGTCATCAACGCACAATAGAGTCTGCGTTCAGGCAAAGAGTCCAGATATAAGCACATTTTAGAGCTGCAACAATTAGCCGATTAGTTGCCAACTATTAAGTTAATCGCCAATTATTATGATAATCCATTAATCGTTTTGAGTCATTTTTTAAAGAAAAAAAGTCCAAATTCTCTGGTTCTAGCTTCTCAAATGTAAATATTTTCTGGTTTCTTTAGTCTTTGTTGATAGTAAACTGAATATCTTTGGGTTGTGGACTGTTGCTTTTCTGACATTTTATGGACCAAACAACTTATTGATTAATCAATTGATAATGAAAATAATTGTTGGTTCTATACCTAGCACATGTATTGGAGAGTTTTTATAAGAAATATGGAACGTCTTCTTTATACAAGTCAAGGGACAGATTGATTAATTGCGTAGTCAATCAAAAGGAAACAAAAATGCTATTTTTAATTGATTAATTGTTATAGCTGTAGTATAGTTATATTTGTTACAGCTTCAACACAACAAAAATGACTTGCTTTTCTCAATTTCATATCATTCAAAATTTGAACCAGGGTTTTTCTGCTGTTATCTTCACTTTTGCTAATTTTGTAACAGAGCTGATTGAGATTAATACTGTGACAATTCACATAAAACAGACAATTTCAGTCAGTTAATATGCCTCCTGTAGACAAGTTAAAAATGGCTTTTTTCAGGAGAAAAAAAAAGTATTGGTTGCAAAAGAGTATGTTTGCCATTTAAGCAGATAATAACAGAGTAAGTAGCAATGATTTTCTTAAGACCAGCTACTGCTGAGCTGTAAAATAGCACAAATCATTTCAAAACAGACCAACACCTATCATTTTCCGCTCAGGCCTTTTCCAACATTTGAGAGCTAGAAACACAGACACATTCGCTACCATAACTTCAGTTGGCTTAACTGGGGTTCACCCAGACAAAATCTGAATCTTGTGAGGTTTTGTGAGCGTCACACAGGCAGACAGAGGCCGAAATACAAAGCCAGCCAAGTCCCAGTCACTATTACTTTACTATCGCTAATCCCAATCCCATTCTCTCCAGGCCACTAGACTAACTGTCTGGATTATCAGGATCAGATGGCGCCCCTGCAAGGACAGGTGGAAGTCACAAGACCGTCTGTCTGTTTTTCTGGGTTGCTGCCTGTCTCCGCTCTGCTTCAGCATTAGGACAAAAGCAACTGACCATAAAAGTCAATCTGTTTATTAAAACATTTCGGAGACAGTGATGAGTGCAGGAATGGCTGTATTTCTGGTATGCAATTATGTACAGTCACATTTCTATGCTGGTGAAAGGTTGACAAAAGAAAGTTTCTAATAAAAATGTAAATCATCATCATTAAAACGCCCCACCTGCCAGTACCTTGTGTCAACCTCCTGTCTTCAATGTCCAAATCCATTTATTTAACATTCAAACTGAAAATGAGAAGAGGCTGAAATGAGATGCTGACAACAGCTAATGACTCAAGTCTAATCTCGCCGCTGCACAGAAGAGGCTCGGACAGTTACATCTTCATTTTTCACTGGATTGGACTAATGGAACAGGTGGGTATGAAAGTATGATTTTACCTTGTAAAGGCCTCAAAGCTCAGTGGACTTTGAAATGGAAATTCAAAGTGATTGGATACAGAGAGAGGTGTCTTTTTTTAGAGAGGAGGGGGCAAGTCCTGACAGAATATTATGAACACCATAGTGATAGTAGCTGGTGTTTACACATAACACAGAGGGAGACACACACATGCATCCACCACCAAAAGTCAATATAACATCAGCTCCTAACTGTAAGGCGTTTACCTGCGTGTTGCGGGATTGTGATGCCTGCCCACACTGTGAGTCAACATGTGGACTGAGCCAGTGCAAACATGACTCCATCCAGTCAGAAATGAATATTTCTATATTTACTGTTTCAGTAAACGTTTTTTTCTCCTGGAAATAATGTATTTATACCATTGGACTGATATGTCAAAAGTGTCCCTCAGGGAGGTCTTGCTGCTCCTGAGGAGATTGGCAGTCTTGAGTAGTGGCACCCTGTTCTCTGGGCAAAGCTAAAAATGGCTCAGTTCTACCGGCGAAATGACACACACACACACAAAAAACACACAAGTGCTCAAACTCTTACGCAATTTCAGTATGTTTTTCATTACTGAGCTCCCAGATCAGGACCGAGCTTAGTGATCCTTGCTGATCCTCAAAATGCAGTGAAAGCTGTCAGCCAAGTGAAAAAGGTCCTTTTACGGACAGAGAGGAGAGGAGAGGAGGAGAGGGAAGCAGAGAGGAGAGGAGAGGAGAGGAGAGGAGAGGAGAGGAGAGGAGAGAGTCATGAGGGTGGAGCAGATAATACAAAAATAGGGTGGTGATCGGCCTGACTCCTGTGCGCTGCTGTGTTACTGCTGAGAGCAGCATCTTCTGGTGACTCAGTAGATGGTAATCTGCTCAAACTACTGAGGGAGTACAGTTGTACAACAGCGTGGGTCACTGCTTCTCCCGTCAATCTCATACCTACACAGAAAAATCTATGTAGACACCTGCAGATTTAATTCCTCATCTTACTTCAGTGCAGAGATGAACGCACCGTACTACATAGTACTATATGTGTCAAACATTTGTATTACATTATTGTCATGAAGCTCCTAAACTAGTGGTTACCAAGACTGGTTTTAAAATATATTACTCAGTCACTACCAGCAATGTGGTTAAAAACGTTGCAAGTTAACCATCTTCAGTTAAAACGGGGGCATCAAATGCTCTATTCCATTGCATTTATCCCATTATGCCTTTTACATACAGTTACCAGCTCTACAGGCTGCCATCTAAATGTATACACAGAGTGCAGATGATTTGGCTACACTGTTGTGAGTAGCAGCCTCAGGTAAACGTACACCATCACTGACCCCCTTTACACTTTGCATTAAAATGTGTTTTGGGTGATCGCATTGCAATCGGATAGTGCTTGACCACATGACAGTGCAGGTGTTAATGCACCTAAAATGCATTGAGGACGGATTGTAATCCGATTAGCCACACTACCTCTGGAGGTGGTCAGGGACACATTGACGAATGACCACATTGAATACAAGTGTAAATACAATTGTGCATTAAAATGTGTCTCGTATCCAGATTGTAACTAGATATGATTTAACCTGATTATATTTACACCTGGAATTTAATATGTGTCTCCAGAGTCCACATTGAGATCCGATTGAGACCTGATCTGTCCAGCTCAAACAACCGAATGTCACACTCTCCCCTCGTTTGCAGGGATCCAAAAACAAAACAAAACACTATTGCATGGATTTTTGCTTGCTTTTCAAAGTTGGGGAAGATGCCGACACTTGGTCTTGTCTTGACTCCATCCATGAGTGTTTTGAATGTCCATAAGCTTTCTTCCTGCTCTCTTGCTAGTAGCTTAGCTCACTAACTGGCTAATGGCTGCTACCTCGCTAGTTTGGAAGTCGTGTATGATTATGTGTTTCCGCCCATGTAGTTGTTGTATGTGGATTGACAACAGAATTGCATTTACACTTGTGTTCAATGTGGTCACAATGTGCCCCTGACCACCTCTGGAGGTATTTCAGCCAATTGGATCACAGTCCGTCCCCAATGCATATAATTCTTCGTGCTCTACCTCTCATACACAGTGTGAGGCTACACTGCCAGTGGTTTCAAAGATAAATCCTTTCCATGGCTACTGTAGGCCCAGATGAATACCCACAGGGAAAACTGACAGGCAGCAGCCTTGGCCTTTTGTAAAATACAATGCAGCTAATAACACAGCTTGCAGCTGCTGATCTAGCTCAGAACTGTATAGAAAAGGATGCCTCTTCTCCAGGCTGCCCACAGAATATCCAAACATGGAGGAAACAGAAAGGCATCTGTGGAGAGAGCCTGGAAAGGAATGAATATTTTTCCTTGTAACGCAAGGAAAGCAATAATCACACACTGATGGGATATTGGAGATCAACACGTTATAATTTACAAGCACATTTATTACAGCATATACAGGGTAGTTATACAGAGAAGAAAATGGTGTGTAAAAGAAAAGCAGAGTGTACAAGTCAAACTATATTCTTCATAACATTCCCTTATATGGCTGTGCAAATTTTCTATGCAAGTTGAGTGAAGCTTGGTAAACGCTCCTTCACACTGTCCCTTACTCCTCCCATTAATTGCCTGATCCTTTCTTCAATACATATGACAGGCAAGCTTTACCTCCATTTGACTGTATAATAAATAACATTCATGCCACTAGGTACAGAGTACGACAGAAACTTAGCAAATCATGCCCACAGAGACAAACATGTACCAACCAGGTAAATCTAACACAGAAACTTTTGCTGAGACAAAATCAGTGCTGCAGCCACACAGTGACTAAAACTGATGGATACTGGAAATGTAGCCTTGGTTATCTAAGTCTAGCGTGCTCTCTGGATCCCTTGCAAATTCACCATCACATGAGATTAAAGTAGACTATTGCTTAAACCAGGGTCGGGGAGACCGAATTTGCCAACTAGGCCCACACTGTTTAATGAATGAATACATTTTCTCACTGCTCAGACCGCATTAAACTTACATAAACCCTCTAGCATCTCTCTCTTCCACTCTGCAAGGCTTTGCTTGCCATTCGCTTCGAGCAGACTGTAAACTAACTGTGACAATTTAAGGATCAAGTCTTACTCAGCTCGACCTTTTAAAACAGCAACTCAACTATTCACATACTCTAAAAAGACTGATGGATGTAAAACAAATAATCAATTACAATTCAATGACTTCTAATACACAACCATCCTAAGATCAAGGCAAAAACACAGAAATAAAACATTTTAGATGATATTGTGTTCATCTCAACTCTGAATATGCAGAACTTTGATATTCAAAGGTTCTTGTAGAAAAAAAGGGACTTAATGCTTTAATGGATGAAGTCAAATACTAGCTTTTAACCACATAAGAACCACTACCTGACATTACTACCTGCAGGCACCACTAGAATGCTTTCTCTGTTGAAAATAATCACCATTAATTATACGTGGTGGGCGATTTAGAAAAGTCTGACAGCCTCACACTCTTGTCTGTCTGCATTCATGCCCCAGGTACTGATTATGAAATAATAATAGCCTGCACAGTGGGCTAGGCACAGTGACTCCTTTAATTGAAAACAGCAGGTCATTGCCTTATTTACCCTCTGAGGGAAAGCTGGGGCAATATGACACTGCAAGTGTAAAACTGAGCCAGAGCCTCATCCAGTGGCACATACAAGCCTTTTCCAGCTGCAAAGTCACCACAACAGAAGAAAATACAGTTTAAAATTGTGAATATAAATGCATATGTCTCTCTTCCCTGTCTCCATCTCCTCTATATCCTTCCTCTCTTCCCAGCAGATATCACTCAGAAAATCAAAAACCCTGGTCGAGCACAAGAACAGAAAGCAGCAAACACAACACTCCTGCCTCGCTGTAAATCCTGTTTAAAATAGCTGCTGTAGCACACATCCCCCACTTGGAGAATCAGCAGCATGCAAGATGTAACTGAACTGCGTCATCATCTACGTTGAATAATATGACATCAAATAACCTGGCAGAGGGTCAAGCCCCTATACAAGCTCTGAGAACTGGCCACTGGGATACAAACTGCTCCTGTGATACTGTGGCACGCACAGCCACAGAGGGAGAGAGAGAGAGATGGAGAGACCACGTAAAAGCAAAGGAACGAATAAGGACAAAGCAGATGGATGGTGTATTCCATAGGAGGCAACCACCCTTTGTGCCTCCGTCAGCAATTCTGACAGGCCTCGCCTGAGGTGAAAAACAGAGAGGGGCGAGGACTGATGGATAGTGACAAATGAGTGGCTAAGCCAAGGGAATCACTCACAGAGGAGGAGGTAAATGAGTTTTAGCTCACTCTGGAGTAAGAGGAGAGGAGAGGAGGGAAGAGGAGAGGAGAGGAGAGGTTGAAGGTGAGAGGAGTAAAGTACGAGTGTGGAGGGAAGATAAGCGAGATTAATGCTATCGTGCTGGTAGAAGACTACAGGGAGAAGTTACGGCTGCCTGAGAATGAGGAGCTCTGAATGGGACTAAATGCTCAGACAGATATTTAACAGCCAGCTGTGACACCCACACAACATTGTATTCACACATCCAGAGCAGCCGAGCTGAACGCTGCAGCCTACAATTACACTTACGCAGGATCTGACGTTAACCAAGCTCTCAGGTCATTTTGACGTGTTACAAGGACATCTAGCTACTCCAGGAGGCAATGGGAATGAAGCAGAACCTTTACAGCTGATATTTACATTCATTTTCATTGACCACTGCACTGTCATAGAAATGAAACCCACACGTTAACCACATTTCTGCTAAAAAAGCCTCTAATGGACTGTGCCTTTAAGAATCTTCACTGAGAGATGTTACATGGGAGTCATAGTGTGATCCACACCTACCCCTCCCTGTTGCAGGGCTTATCAGACAACAAAGCTTCACCTACAAAAGCTTTGTATCAGAGGGGAGGTTAACGCAGCACTATTAGGAAACAACAACAAGATCTACAAGTTAAATGTATGATAACCTCAACAGTGGAAAACCAAAATATTGTAGTGGCACATGTTCAGATAAAATCACCCTACAACTTGCATGGCTCGTTGTAAGTGTAATTCATTCAAACAGTGATAGAAACCGTGGTAGTGCAGCGTAGTTTCTGACAATACCAACAGCTTGGAGCTGATGGTTTCACACATTCACTGTCATTCATGTTCATCCCTGTGGACTGACATCTTGACAACATGTTGTAGGTCAGCCATAAGCATTTGTCAAACTCTGTTCCACACTAAAAATTATGGAAAACAAGAACAGATTTTAAGGTGGGTTTCCAACCCATTAACTTAAAACATACTAGTCCAGCCTTCAGGCATAATTCTCATATTTTGCATTTATCTGTATTCAAACTGTCACATATTTCTCAGACAACCTTGGTTGCTTTGGTCAGGAATATATATTCAAGGGAACATCAGTATTCACAGGGCTGGAATAACACACTATGGTGATGCAGCCGCTCAAGTGTTGCCAATATTAATGAGAAAAACCACACAGATGTAGTGGCCTATTTATTTACTCTGCTACACCACAAGCAGAGTGTTTACCTGATGAGGAGAATTTTGGAATTTTAATTGGATTATAGATTATAGTATGTGTATCCAATAGCTATATAGAATTAGGGCTATAATTAATGAGTATTTTTATTATTGAATAATCTGTTGATTCATTTCTCAATTAATGGATTCAACATTTGGTCTATAAAATGAAGATGGTGAAAAATGTCAATCACTGCTTCCCAAAGCCCGAGGTGTAAAAAGTCTGACCAACAGTCCACAAACCAAAGATATTCAGTTTTCTATCATAGCGGACTGAAAAAATATTCGCATAATCAGGTTTGTTGTGAGGTATCGGCTATCAAAATGCTGCTCTAATAGCATATTATAGCCTAGCACAGGTGTTGGGCATAATGAAATAACTCTTCAAATCAACTCAACCTACAGCATTAGCCTATTCCGAAATGAATAAAGCTGAGGTTAAATTGGGTAACAACAAGGTTACAGATGGTGGTATGTTAAAAACAAAAAGCTTAAACAGTCAGTGGTGTCCTCCTCTCCTCTATCCAATGTAATCCCACCACAAATTTCATCAAACTTGTCCTCTGTTGCTTTTATCAACATTATATTTTGCTGCTCTCTCAGTACAGATAGGTGAATGCTGGATGCCTTTAAACAGTCAACCTGAGTACATTTGGCAGAGGTGAACTCCATAATGCATCTGTTTAATGCTGTTCATCTGCACATGCAAGCTCTCTCTCTCTCTCTCTCTCTCTCTTTCCACTAAGGCCCATGTTTTTCATTGTATATGAAGGTGCACTGAGCAGGCACACACTTGTGAAATTACCCCGGGTGCATGAGACACGCGCCAGCAAGCAGGCCAGGAAAAAAAAAAGCATCTGCAGCCAAAGGCACCCCACTTCCATTTTCACCCCCTGAGCTACAGTTAAGCTCGACTAGTAACGCTCAAAAGACAGCCCTTTGATTCGTGAGCCTTTCCTGTGTGGAGGTACTGCTCGCTTGTCAAAGTCAGCACTGTCATCACAAGGGACCCTGAACACCCCTCCCCACCCCTAAATTCTGTGAATGTACAGTGAACATGACAGTACAGTGAATGCAACGTGACTGACAGCTGTGAGACTCAAGAGCTCAACGTTCAGCTACAAGCATGCATACATATAATTACAGACACATCCACACATCCATTATAAAGTCATCACTTTGCTATATAAAATAACATTGTGTCATTTGTATAGTAGCACCCATCTCTATGTAGATGATGCTGTCTTTTATCTATTAACCTGGCTATTTAACAACGGCAACCTGCTTTTAACACTCTCAAGATAGCATTTTTAAACTAAAATTTGCATACAAAACCAAATTTATGTTGACTTCTGAAGTAAAAACTGATGATCTCCATTTGAGAATTATCACTCTCAGTGACATTTGTACTGGATGACACTAAAATAGCAAATAGCTCAGTAACTACAGGTGACAACTTACATAAACTCACATTTATAACTAACGCTAGTACGGACTGACAGTATAAAGGTGAACTTGTGCCTCTGGTATAGGAACCAGGCCTGTTTTGTCTGTTCTGCAGGTACTGACTTGTTCAGGCATTTTTTTTTAATAATGCAAAGATTTTAGTGATCTCATCTATAAGCACGTGTCTACCTCCACTTTAAAATATCTACACACAGTCTATCCCTGTACACTTGACTGCACTCTATCAAAATGTGACTCCATGACGAAGAACATTGGCTGATATTTACTCATGAACCTGCTCGTAATAGACCTCATCATTTTATCCAACGTTACTCCTCACAAAGAAGATCTCCAAACTTGTTCTACAGATTAAGCTGCACAAGGTAAATACTTATCTTGGAAAGTTTGCCGTCACATTTGCTGCTCCACCTTCCTGGAATAATTTACAACATATTGTGTAAGACTTTTCCTCTGGCGACTCTGAGTAGTTTCTCTCTTTAAGGACACGATCCATCTTAATCAAAATGTTTTTTTTTAACAATGATGAGTTCCACAACCTACACAACAGCTGAGGGGAAGGTCCTTACATCTTGACATACCTTCCTCATCTTTGTCATCACAGTTCTACTCAAAGCACAAAAATATGAATGCTGAGAATGATAAAAATAAGAGTAACAACTGCTTTCACACAGCTCTCGCCAACTTTCACTGTTGTCTAATTTTAACCATGACCACCTGCATTGGCACCTCACTCTTTTCTACAACTTTCAGTCTAAAGGGCACAAAAGCAACTACACGGCGACTACACACTTCCTTCTAATCAGGTATGTTGTGACGTTACTGGTTTCATTTCCATTGCAGCCAGAGAGTACATACCACTGATCCCAGCAATGCACAGCTATGGTGCAACTGAACAGCCCCTTCAGGTGTAAATTGTATCTTCAGCAGCTATCATACATAAATTTTGTCTTACTAATTTGTCTGACTTGTTCCTGTGCAGATTCAATTATTTGACAATTTTAAAAATCTGATAAAAATGAATAATGAACAATATTTATATAACATAAAGACATCATTTTAAACATCATTTTTGATAAAGATCCATAAATTTCCTTATTAAAGAACTGTAGCTAACATATGTACTGAGTGGGTCAAGTAATAAACTTGTCAGTGTTTGCTGGAAAAAAATATGTAATAGAGACGCTGTTTACCACATATACATCTTTGGCATTTCTATAGTGCTATTTCTTGTTACTTATCGGCTGACACATACACAATACCAAAATACATAAGATAATATCTGCCGACATAACATCCTGGCTGATATATCACTTGGTAACCACAATACATCATGACAGCAAATGTTAAGAGGCCTTTTTTACAAAAATACATTTTGACAGAAGGCTGAATCCCATTTAGCTGCTTCAGTTTCAAGGTCCAGGTGTTGTGCATGCTGGCTCATTGTTACACTGTCACATCTTACTGGGACATGTGAATGAAAAAAAGCCTTTGTTACTGTTAGTAATACCTCTGCTTTTCTTATTATTACAAGTCAAAATATCTGCTGTAAAAAAAGGCCTATTTCATATCTTCTGATGTGAGTCAATAAAGATTTAAAATAATTTTCGGGAGCATATCTAACTGTCAGCCCCCTCTTTTGCCCAATTTTTTAAAATTTTCTAGCTACAACTGCCAACATGGTTAAAACTGATAAGCCCAAAATGTAGCTTTAAAGGTCTCTTTGATGGGTGATGTCTGAAATGCTACATCCATGTGTTTTACAGTGTGTGGGTGACAGGTGGTGATAATTATAATGGGAGAAGGTCATATATGTAAAATATACATGTTTCTACCCAGAAAATATTCAGAAATCAGAAATCTATAGCTACTAGGCTATTTCTATAGGACAAGCCAGGTAATTAGAAATATTTACAGCTAACTTATACTATATATCATGTTACCCATTCAAATGTCTATTCATTTCCCAGCCATTGTGTGTTGTATTACTGACTGTACCGACTGCACCTGCATACATGTACAGTATAACATTACATTAATACATATGTGTAGGACTTTACCTGCTTTCCTCGTCATTTCAGCTAAGTTAGCAGCTAGCCTAGCTTACCAATTCCTTGCTAGCAAAGATGAGTCGGGACTTTCTGGTTCACAGCAGGAGCAGCATGTAAGGATAATGATGTAAAATAAAAAATAGACACGGACAGGTGTTTATGTGATGAGTGACATCGTACCCATATCTGCGGCGTCCATCCCGTAGCTCACTCCAACGACCGTGTCCGCATCATCGGATGCTGCGGCCCCGGATAGCGGGCTCCCGTCCCCGGCCTCCGACAGCCCGACCGCTCCCTCGGCTGCTGCTTCCATTCAGCCTCCCGGAGGAAAAACAGGCAAGCCGTCTGACTGAAAGACCCACTGCGACGGCGCGACCCCGGTGGGAGGAAGGAGGGATGGGTGTGTTGTTTGATATTTAACAATAATCACACGGAGGGATATGTGATAGTTCTCCGCGATGGTCCCTTCATCTGTGCGGTGTTTCCTCTCCGCTCCGCTCCTGTCTGGCTGCTGATACTGTGCTGCTGCTGCTGCTGCTGCCTGGTTTTGTGGTGGACACTGCGGCTCCCTCTGCAGGAGGCTGCGGGGAGCTGCAGCCCGGAGCTCAGCTTGTTCGCCTGGATGCTCTGATTCACATGCAGAAGTCAGTCTAAAGCTGATGGGCGTCAGTCTGAGTGGTTGTATTGTACTCTTAATCCCCTCTGGTGAGTCAACACTCGTAGCCTATTTGTCATGTATTTTAATTAATTTCAGCTTCAAACACTTTAGCAGAAAAGTAGAGGTGAGCCAGAGAGATGCAAACCAATGATGCAAAATTAAAGTGTAATTATTCTCTCAAATTATCATCCTGGCTCTTGCCTTTTGACCTCATCCCAATCATACAGTATTATATATAAATGTCAAACTTGTCTGGCTCCAAAATCGAAGGCTAAGTGATAATAACACTATTATGTACTGCCCATATGACCCAGAACTAAGGTTATAATTATCATTTGTCATTTCTACTACCAGATTAATGAGTATTAATATGCATACAACTTGATTAAAATCTCAAACAACTGTTTTCTTCATCTATCATACACACAGAGCACAAAACACAACTCTAACAAGACCTCAAGTTTGCCTAATTCTAGACTTATACTTGCCTTATTTTAATCACAGCCTAATATAGAATTATTGGCAGGCAGTTCTATTTTTTCCAGGGGAAAACGTGAGGAGGTAGATGGGATTTTTTCATATAAAACTGTATGTCTTTATAAGGATTCTTGCAAAGATTAGTTTTATCTCATCTAGGCCCAACCTCATTTGTTTGTGATCACTTAAAACAAAGTCACGTCTTCTTGTGAATACTGCTTACAGGTTGCATGTCCATGAGTTGTGTGAGCAGTTCAATCAGAGAGTGATTTTCCCTTTTCACAGTGTTTCATTATAATAATTTTTGGAGGCTGAAAAACTCAACCATTACATTATTTCACAAGGCAAACACAAAGATGAGAAAAAAGCTACAAAATAATAATGTTTTAATACAATTTTAATTTTTTCCCACCATCATTATCATCTGGCGACCCCTTAGATTAACCTCCTGACCTGTTGTAGGGTCCCGACCCTCAGATTAAGAGCCACTGATCTAGGCTTCTGCCAAAATCAACACTTTGTGAGTTTTTATTCAGCATCTATGAGATTATAGTTTGTATGGGGTGGTTTAATAGATTAATCAGTGTCTCTG
Source organism: Thunnus thynnus (assembly GCF_963924715.1). Taxonomy (NCBI): domain Eukaryota; kingdom Metazoa; phylum Chordata; class Actinopteri; order Scombriformes; family Scombridae; genus Thunnus; species Thunnus thynnus. The sequence goes on along the minus strand of NC_089524.1, from coordinate 24,669,535 downwards.
CAACAGCTCTATAGTGTGGGAATGTACAAATCTAGAAGTGTGTACTGTTCACCCCCTTACAAGTTATAAGATAGCAACACATCATAAATGTGTCTGTCATCTAAGGCTGTAGTGGAAACGCATTTCATCACGGGTTGGCTTGGCTCGGCCAACCCGGGCTAATGGAAAAAACCCTATAAGTATTGAGTTGCTGTACTGTGCATCCAGTGTCCAATAGATAAGACTGTCGTGCGTTTCTCTACCCAGAGGGACAAATCTCACAGTTTCATTTTGAGCTCTACCACTCACTTGTTAAGGATTTTCTGATTCACACGCTTACATTTCTCAGTGAGATAGAAATGGATTTTCTGTCACTTTTAACCATTTCCATTATACATAATGAGTGAATGAATCATTGCGCACATCAATATCTTGTGACAATACATTAACACACATCTATCCTACAACCAACACCAGTATTTACACTTGAAAATTGCCGATGTGTTACTGACAGACAATAAACACCATAGACAAAAATATCATTAGAACAAAACCTTAGTGCAGTTTATTATTGAAACAATGCTACACATTAATCAGAGACTAAATGGATTCTTTTCTCTTTCTCTCCAGTGAACTACATGAATATAAGCTTGGTAATCCTCCCAGGAGGTTTGCACGCCATTTTTCATCAGGTCTGCCCGGTCCGCCATGCGGGTTTATGAGCTGACCGTCACTGGTCTGGGGTGGACCCAAAAAAATATATTCACTGATGCTTGGAGAGGCCGAGAAAGGAGGGAAACAGGCTATGGATTAACAAACTGGACTGAGTATCAGTAAATGATGTATCAGTCATACATTAGGGGATTATAAGTACTGGGGAAGATCCTTCTCCACCACCTGGAAGAAAAACAAAAGCAGAAGTTGACATTTATTACATGTGGCAATGAAACATATTAACACCTGGAAATACATAACAATACACAATATTAGTTATAAGTTATAATTAATTCCAATTCTCTCTCGTTTGTTGATTCATTTCAGTTATTAATCTCATTTTTTCCTGTCTCATATTCACAGCACAACAGCGGAGTTTTCAGTTGTCCGCAGTTTTATATCGGACTGGTTTTATGACAGCGAATGAAAAGATTTGTTGTCAATGTTTAGACAATGTAGCTCTGCCAGGAAAAATAATGACACGGCCACATGGGAGTGATGATTATAAGAGAGGATATCAAAACATTTAAACCAGCTAAATTTAGAACATTTGTGTAAAAAGTGAGATGTCTTGTACGTACGCTTGGATCATCCAAGGGTCCGTATCTCTTCACCACCTGCCCCTCTTTGTTGATCAAAAACTAGACAGAAAAGGAAAAGGAGGAAACATGAAATTTTAACAATAGTGTTTTTAAGAATATACTTTAAAGCATTTACATAATTCTATATCTTCAAATATGGTTTAGCCAGCTATATTGCATTCATAGCTGTACTGATAATACAGAGGAGATAACACTGGCTTATCACTGACGCACAAGAATACGAGGACAGCTGAGTAACTGTCAGCCCTATAAACTCTGTTGATGTCTAAACATATAATAAATAACTGAAATATTTACCTTAGTGAAGTTCCACTTGATGCTACTGCAGGAATTAAAAAAATAAATCATGTTAGAAGTTAGTCAATAATTGATATACAGTATCTTCATGTAATTCAATCAAAAACATATTTACCAGTTTCATGTCATTATACCTATAACTGGTCATGAAATGCCTTTGTTTCATATTCAGGTGAAAGCCACCCTGCTTTTAGTCAATAATTTGTTTGCCACTTACTTTCCCATGAAGCCTTTCCCATTGGGCTGCTCCTTCATCCACTTCCACAGAGGGTGGGCGTTGGCCCCGTTCACATCGATCTTACTGAACATGTCGAACTGAGCGTTGTAGGACTGAGCAAACTGCTTGATCTGAGTTTCATTGCCAGGCTCCTTTAATGCAAAGGATAAGAATATCAAATGATATATAAAATAGCTGCTATTCCAAAATGGAAAAAAAAAACCTGGGCTGATTAAAAAAAGATGAAAGGTTGACATAATGTAATCCAATCTTTCCCTTGATTTCACAGATTGCAGATATGATAAATAAAAAGGCATTAATGAACAAACTTCCGTGTTGGTAGTTAAAGATACACTGTGAGGTCTCATCAAGACCTTTGTCATATCACCATGTTGTTTTACATTCTGCATCTGTGATTTATGAGCAGACTGGTTAATTGCAGAGTGATGTGAAACGTACCTGGTTCCCAAACTGGTTAGAAGGGAAGGCAAGGATGTGTAAACCTCTCTCAGCATACTTGGCGTGCATCTGGGTAAACTGAGAGTAGTTTACTGGGGTTTTGCCTCATTTAGAGGCAACATTGGTGATGATGACAACATTCCCCCTAAAAAAGAAATATAAATAGACACAAACAACATGTTTCATTGATTGGTGGATTGTAATAGGATGCTGTCGCACATTTAGGGAGAGGATATGTCATAAAGTCACCTGTATTTTTCTAGGGAAACCAGGTTGCCATCGATATCTGTCGCTGAGAAGTCATAAATAGACGTGGCCGTCTGCCAGTCCTCTGTCGGTGCAGACTGTCAGAAAAAAAGAAAAAAAGAGTTAAGCGATGGGAGCTTTCTTCCAGAATCAGACACTTTTATCCTGCTGTGTGATTATTAAATAACAAGAAATACATTAGAAATCAGTATACACATGTCCGATGACAAGTTATCTTTGAGAATTAGAGGGTTTAGGAGAGATTAGAGAGTCTCTGCTGGGTGCAAATCATTAAAAAAATACACAACTATATTGCATAATAGATACATAAAATGTAACAAAATAAATTAAAATGAAATCTATTAGGAATGCATCCAATTCACAGATGTCACATCCTATTACAAGTGATAAATTGAGGGCTACACAACCTGACATTGTCCAAAAGCTAATTCCAGCACTGCAACATAAACCAGTGTTTCAGCTCTCATCTCATTCAGTCTTACCATAGCCTGCAGCAGGACAGAGAAAAGGACAGCGGACCCTATCAGGCGCATGATTGCCCTTCAGTAAGGTCCTCTCACCCTCACTGTCAGACCACAATCCCACTACTGAGAGAGCAAACGTTCCAGTGTCCTCATGTAAAGGCAGCGGGTGATCATTAACTGAATAGATAGGCTGTGATTCTCCAATAGGTCTATCTCTGATGACTAATGAATCCACATCAGAAATGCAGGTGTACTGCGGTCCACAGTCCACAACATCACCTCATACAGACTGTTACAGACTCCTTATAAAAGCAAAACATTTAGGTCATGAGGGGTTCAGTTCCATGTGGCCGGGGCAAAGGGCTGGAGGCTGTCTGTAGAAACTCATAACCTTGTTACATAATGTGCTCGATGACTCAAAGAAAAAATAAAAGTTACATCAGTGCAGCAGAATAATTTGCAGCACAAAAACAAACTTCCAAATCTCACTCACTGACATAAAAGTCACAATGGTTTGTTCACACTACCAGATAATTATAATCCGAGACAACAAGAGATTCAGTGTTTTGAACAGTTAGAGAATGCTGGCCAAGTTACTTTTCCATGACAAAACAACAAATTAAAATCTGGTAATACTGGCTGAACTGCCAAGCAAAACATTGCATAACTAACCAAGTGATTAGGTAAATTGCTGATCTGATTAGATCAGATTATTTCTCAGTTTTCTGGCAGGTGTGCTTGGGAGTCATGCTTCATGGCTTGGCTTTGACAAATAGTTACAAACAAGTATCAATATCGAAAATTTACGATGTATATGTTCTTAAATATTTATAGATAGCCTATATGATTCAAAACATACAATAAACTAGCCACAAGTATATGTTAATGAAAATGACAAACGATACATTATATGTTTTGTGAACTACTATATATATTAAATAAACTAAGAGAAATTTCTATAGGCAGTACAAACATATTTTTGCACAATATGGCTAAGCAGGAGTACACAGCCAAAGTTCTTTTCATATTCATGTGAAAAGAACTGTGAGAACAGAAATACAGCTTTCAATATAATAATATAAAATAATATCCAATTTAGGCTACTTAACACTTCTATTCCACTACATTGCAGAGAGAAATGCTGGAATAATAAAATATCAGCTGTAGCCTAACAGAAAACGTGCTGATATGACCTTGTGTTACAAAACCGTTAAAATGACTGAGCCTGTCACTGTATTTCCCAGAATGATAAACTGATCATCAGCTGATACAGGCGACCAGCCAGAGGAGGGAGTGCTGCTGCAGAAACAAACAACACTCATGTTACCTTCAATTCAGTGATGTGCAAATACTAAACAGTGGTAGCTCAACCTCTCTTTGTACAGTGTAACCCTGCACCAATTTATGAACTGCATGGGACAACCATGAAGGTGGTTGTACTTGAGTTAAATGCAAATTACAGACTTTAACTGCACCAGTAGAAACTCTGAAACTACATTCAAGACACAACGTGGAGGATTTATGAATGAAAAACAGCTGTTGAATATACAGATGTTGAAGACAGGCAGTTGCTGACATCACTTTTACGCAAATTACAAATCACAGGAGCACAAACATGGATGTACCGCTGTTTCGGTTTAACTTGTGACCGTGTTAACTGGTGACCTTCAGAGTCCGTCGTTATCTTAGTGACGTCAGCTGTCGAGATGAAGTTAGATGTTCAATACAGATAAATATTAGTCTCGCCCTCTTTTTTGTCTTACAGTGTGTAAATTAAACGGAAGCAAGAAGCATTCACATTTCTTGAAGTGACTTCTAATGTGGACAAACATGGATTAGCAGAGCAGCTAGCGTCTAATGAGGAGTCATCATTATTATACATCGGTTACACATTATATACATTATATATTGGTTGAATATGGGTCACTTTCCGATTGAGGATAACAGTATAAAATCCCAAAATAGGCTACAGCTGCACTGCCAACTTATAGGCTACGGTTTGTTTCCCACATTATAAGAAACGAGACGTGAATTCTTCTTGTTCACAATTTAACCTAAATAGTCAGCGTAGTTATTAAACACAGATAAGCATGCATTTAAAATGATTAAAGTAAAATTAAAGGCTGTGTTCTTAACAGCTATCGTCCGTCACTCGGAGCAACCACGACGCATCTGCCGAAAGTCACCAGTTAACACGGTCAGTCGTTACACCGAAACACCGCAGAGGTTTTACATTACCATTGTGGAAAATACAAAGTACAGTACCATCGCCAGTAGTACTCCACTGCTCGCCACAGCCCCAAATGTCAAAATCACATGTAGCGGCTTCATTTTTTTTTTTTTTTTTTTAAAAACAGAGGCTACATTTAGCGAGATCAATAGCTACATTCTGAGTGTAGCTGCAGACTCCGCCCTGCAGGCTGTTATGAAACACGATGTGAGAATCACTCAGAAAGTTAATTCAAATAAAGTGTATTATTATTATTATTATTATTATTATTATTATTATTGTTATTATTATTATTATTATTATAAACGTAGTTGTTTTTAAAATTTCACCTACATTTTTTTACATTTTTCAAATTTTTTTTATTGAAACTTTATTTATCGTAACAATCAATTTAATAAAATAAAAATAAATATTAAAATAAAATAAAGGCATTTCTATATGTTTCCAAAGATGTAATTATAATAATCGATTCTACATATATTCTTTTGGTTTTGAAGAGATTTTAACGAGTTCAAAAATATGTGAAATCGTTAGGGAACATAGAAAATAATGGTAATTTCTTTGAAAAACGACATTTGTGAATAAAAAACTTACCCATTACAATCATCACATTAACAGTGAAATCCATTTTAGGGTCTTTATATTCAAAATATATTATAACATCTTTAACAGAACGTTTAAAATTACGTTTATAGTGGAAATGACAGCTAAAATCTGACCTAAATGTGGCAACGAAGTTACTGTTGAAAAAGAGATTGAGAGTAAGTGATTCATTTTCATTTTTACAAAAAGTTTCAGTTAGCATTTACATCAACAAAACGTGAAACTAAGACATTAGTGGGATTTATGTTATGTAGGATTTTTAAATGTATTTATATTTATTGGGTTTTCAAATTTACACAATATTATAGATTGGGATGATGGGTGGGGAAGAACTTTATTTATTTGTTTGTTTGTTTATTTATTTAATTATTACATAATAATTTAGATTAGATAGGAGAATTGAGGTTTATTTTCAATCCAGTGGACAGTGGTAATGCAACATTTTGGATGCAAACTGCCTTTAAAAATCAACAAGGAAGAAGAAACTGTCAGACACCCAGCTACAGACAGTACAGGGTCTGCAGTTGTAGTACCAAGCCACAAGATTGAAATATTTAAATGCACTTCGGATTTCTCAGCTGTTTATACAGTTGAGTTGTAGGCCATTTTTATGGCTCTTGAATGGATTGAACAATAAAGATCAATCTAGACTATCTAGTCTTAAATTGGGTATGTCCAATAGTCATCAGGATTTATTAGTCAAAATAATGACAATTCACCTAAGAGCAATAGAACAAGGCGTGAAGATCATATTCTTATGGGTCCCAGCTCACATAGATGTCAGGGGGAAATGAAAAAGTGGACAAACTGGCTAAACAAGGACTTAAGAAAGAAAAAATAGACATTTGCATCGAACTATCCAAACAAGAGAGAAAGAGCATTGTATGGAGAAAAATCAACACAGAGCGGCAACAGCATTGGGGTCAGGGGGAGAAACAACCAACTGGTCTCTGTGGGCATTGTCAGGAGCCAGAAACTGTAGAACATGTCATCACCAACTGCAATAGGTATACGTCAAAAAAAGGGAGGAAATGCAAAGATTATAATCAGGACATTGTAAGAGCTAACTAACGCCAGAAGATGGCAGTAATGCAACTACATGGATGCCAGCAAACACCGCAGAAGAAAAAGAAGAAGAAGAAGCGGACCCTGTCGGACGTCATCAGTCTGTGCGGTAAACGAGAACGTGCGTCGCATGTTTGGCCGGAAGGATTTTTGTATATTCTGATCTGATAGATGACCAAAAATTGAAGTTTGAATTAAATCCAGAACAAGTGAAGCATTTGAGAGAGTATGGATGACGAAGAGGAAACATACAGACTATGGAAGATTCGCAAAACCATCATGCAGGTGATTTACATATGAACAGTTTAGCTCGCTAGTTAGCTTAGCATGTAAGTTAGCTTCGGCGATGTAGTTGATTTTATCCTCAGTTTAGGGTTGATGTTGGTACAATTACAGCTCTTTTTTTAATCTTGTTTTTGAGAACAAGAGACTTTGAATTTACACTTTCAGGAAGCTGTAAATTACCCTCAGGCTGCGACACGATACAAACCTCTTTCCGCAGAAATGGCAGAACTAAATCTAAACTATAGACCTAACTCCAACCTTTCATGTAAAATGGAAAGGTAAACACCTACAGTTGCAGGTAGTGACGACGCTAAAGTCAGCTTCTGATTCAGGGTTAATGGGAAAGTTAAGGGAAACATTAATAATGAAATTTAGCGACTGATTCTCAGTTTTTTCCCCACATACACTTGTAAACATGTTAGACATCGAAGTAAAAGCATCAACACTGTTTAAACCCACTTTCAGATTTGTGAAACATTTATTCTATTTGTAAAAAATGGAAGAAAAAAAAACACGACTTATGGCTATGTAGAGCTCCCCTTTCTCACTTAAAAATAAAGTTATTTTTACCTTTTTGAAATACAATCACACAATATCTTTATAGGGTAAATTTTCTTTTAAATACAAAATGGTCGTTGTTTTCTCACCTTTCCTTTATATTTTTCACAAATAGATTAAAGGATTCACAAATCTGAAACTGTGTTTTAATGACTCTCTGGAGTCTCTTTTCAATCTAGTCCAGATTGGACAGGTCCAAGTATAGTGGTTTTTGATCTGGACCTGGTCTAATGTGATCTGGATGGGGAGTGAAATCGCCCTTTTTTTCAGTTTTCATAAGCAAAATAAAGGTTTCACAATCTGAAAGTGGGTTTCTATGATGTCTAACACTTTTACATAAGTGTAAGTGGTAAAAAAAAGAAATGCAGACTCTGCCTATAAAAATCACTATCTTTGTTTCCATTAACTTTCCCCTTAACCCTGAATCAGAAGCTGTGAATCGGAAGCTAACTTCAGTATCATGATAGTGGTGGTTTGTAATCTCTAGCCTGTTCTGGCCTGCTGTGTTAGCATTATGGTTACACTCACTCACTTTATGGCTTCACCTTGACTTCCTCAGCTCTGCCACGATAGAGGCTACCTGGTGACACAGGATGAGTTGGACCAGACACTGGACGAGTTCAAAAGTCAGTTCGGAGACAAGCCCAGCGAGGGTCGCCCCAGACGCACAGACCTCACTGTGCTGGTGGCACACAATGATGACCCCACCGACCAGATGTTTGTTTTCTTTCCTGGTAGGTGAATACCTAATTACACAAATTGTCCTGTAGCTAATGAGGCCAGCATAGTATATTTACTTGTGAGTTAAACTGATGAACTCTCACTTTATATCTATTTGTATGACCCATACCGCTGTGTGAAATCATAAAGTCATCTTTTTCTGTCCCCTATCAGAGGAGCCAAAAGTAGGAATCAAAACGATTAAGATGTACTGTCAGAGGATGCAGGAGGAGAACATCACACGAGCCATCATTGTTGTTCAGATGGGTATGACACCATCTGCCAAACAGGTAAACACCTAATTTGCAGAATTTATATTTACATTAAATGCCAATACATACTTTTATATGATGAAAAGGATAAAATTTATGATTTCTGAATGTCTCTTGTAATTATGCTGTGACAATATTGTCTTTATGTCTTTCTGTCTCTGTTTTGGATTTTGTTCTCTATAGTCTTTAGTAGACATGGCACCCAAATATATATTGGAACAGTTTCTACAACAGGAGCTGCTTATTAACATCACAGAGCATGAGGTAAACAAAATACTCAGAAGTCCACTGTATAAAAATCCCATTGATAATATATTTCTAAATGAGCCTACAGCCTATGCCTCAGATGTGTGATTACATTTTATTTTTGATGCATTTCTGTTTTGTCTTTCAGCTTGTTCCAGAGCACATTGTCATGACAAAAGAAGAAGTGACTGAACTTCTGGCAAGATAGTATCCTTACTATTACTTAAAGAGGCCATATTAATACCCCTTTTCCACAAGTTAACACACTTCCCTGGGGTTAAATGTATCTGACATGCTTTGGTCAAAATACTACCAGGATCAAACACCACAGCAGCCGTCTCATCCTGTCTTAACAGCCCCGTTCAGAACTGCTTTTTTGAGTGCAAATAAACGTAGATTTTGCTGTGATTTAATTGCAATAAACAGATCAAAAGGATGCTGAAAGAACTACTTAACTGTTTTCTGAATGGAGTTCAGATCGATCAGAGCTATGCTAACATTGTAGCTGCTCCATCCACACTCAAAATAAGGTCATCTAAAGGCATAAATACTGCAGCAACGACGACAAACTCACCAGCATTTAAGATGTTTATTACCGATGACAGGAGCGGAGGTGGTGTGTGATTCTAGTGTTATCTTCGGCTAAATTGAAGATGAACCCACTTAATCCCCAAATTTTCATAAACAGACTCCTCCTGCTGGTAAACTGCTCCTAATCAGAGCAGGATCAGGTGTTTATTACTCCTGAATATGAGACAGCAGCAGCAGTGACGCAGGACTATCCAGCTCTGCTCTGCTGATCAGCTGTCTGTCAGCACGGGGCTGTCCCCTGCTCCAGCCCTGAAATTTGTTTCCCTTAGCTTTGCCCCATGTGATGTAAGAATGGGCATCAAATCTGAATGGCTCGGGTGGTCTTGTTTTACAGTTTGTGCTTTAATAGGCACATCCGAGACCCCAATACATACACACAAGCACTGAAGATTTTTCTTAAAAGGGGCTATATTATGAAAAACTCACTTTTTCAGAATACTTATTATTTGTCATAAAGAATTAAATTGGTGATTTAGCTAAAGACCGCCATCACGCTGTATTTCATGTCTTTATGAAACATTCCTTAACGTTTTTACCTCAGTAAATTAAAGGAAAGTCAGTTGCCGAGGATCCAAGCTGGGGACCCTGTGGCTCGCTACTTCGGCTTGAAAAGAGGACAGGTAGACTCTTCTAATTGAGATAATGCATGAAACATTTATCGCTGCATGGTGCTGTGTGTTTTATCTTGGGTCGGTCATTTATTAAATTGTTTTCCATGATCTGTCATATGATGTTTTAAAGGTGTTTTAAGAGTATTTCCACTTTATTACTGTTTTGGCCGCATTGTTTTTTTGCCCCATCAGACTTCGCAGTAGCAACGTTCTGGTTATGGCTATTATCTGCACATCAAGCGTGCCTGTAGATTTAGATAGCAGCTCTCATTTGAATGTTACTCAACCCACAAAAACAAGCACCTTGTGTTCAAACTGTATAGTTGTGACGTTAATTTAATTGTCAACAGTGAGACAGGAGGCTGTCAAAGTACGTGAAGTTCTGCTATTTTTCTTCTACTTTTCCAGGTAGTAAAGATCATCAGACCTAGTGAAACAGCTGGAAGGTACATCACATACAGACTGGTGCAGTGACAGTTAGGTAAGTGTTACTTGGACAAACACTTTAATTAAGGTCAAGACAATCAGAGATGAAATTTGGTGTGTTATATTAGACTTTTTGTCATTTTTGTTTTACTATTATTTATATTCATGTACTTGAAAGCATTAGAAATTTAAAGACCTCTGCATGTGTTGAATTTGGGACTGTTCTGGGATTTAGGCGAGGTCACCACACTTCATGTGTAAACAAGACGTGTTCATACATGAAGTGTGATGATGATGATGATGTTGTTGCGAGTTGTCAAAATTAACTGGAAAGTCTTGCAGGTGTCAAACCGTGTTTTTACATGCCTTCACATTTGACACAACAGGAGTCATCAGCCAACATAAATGGAAAGTATTTTGTTTGTGTTTATTTCCCAGATTTTGTTCTGATCAACATTTTGGACCAGTGAAGGAAACTGAAGATGTTACACAGCCTTCATCCATGGATTATCTCTCTGCTTTTGGCTTATGTGGTTTAAATTGTTTTTCTTGTAATTACTGATTTTGTAAAATAAACTATTCAAAATGGAACAGAGTGTTGTTTTCTTTAACCTATGCAGTTCACAGTCTCACCATTTAACAAACAGGAGGTTTTAATTTAAAGCACAACACAAATCTGTTGCTTTATAATCTACAGACATTATGCTGTAATGATTTTTTAGAAACCTACCTTCCTCTTTCTCCATCTGAAAGCCATGCTGTAGCTGCCAGACTGAAGCTTTTAAAAATGGCCGGCTGATTCTGCCTCACATCACAGATCAAAGTTACCGTCCACAGCTATGAATTGTTCTGTTGTCCCTCCCGCTGTGAGGAAGTGAATACATCATAGCTTTCTTGTCAGTGCTACCAATTTCTCATTTGGTTAAATTATATTTTACCCGCTCACCTTATGATAACCCTACTTCCCCTTTTCTCTTCTGTCACCTGTAAACATCACAAACAACAATAATGAATCAACAAGACTTTGATGACTTTAAAATACAGAATCTTTATTAAAATAGACAGAACATTCATAAAGGCAATACAGGCAACATTTAAAAGAAACGGCTGATTTTTTTTTTATTTTTATTTTTTTATAATTTTACTCCTGAAATAAAACCAGCAGCACTTTAATAGAATTTGCAGGCATTCTGATGTGACTTGCTACTCACTAGCCCTCAAGCAAGTAACAAGTAAATACACTTTAAAATACCAAGAGTGCTTAAATCATTTGGGATGACACCTCAAACGACCAGAGTAATTGCGTCAAACAGCAGTAAGCGTGCAGCTGTTCCTCTGACAATTCGATACAGCTGCAACAGATTAAAAACTTAAATTTGCTCTTAATCTACATTTAAAAATAATCCCCTCTGTTTCAATTTTGCTGTACTGTAAACTGACTCTTGCCGCTCAAGTCATGAGTTTGACAATGATATCAGACAAACTCAGGCTCACTGTCCCTGTTTCTTGTCAGAGGCAACTTCTTCCCACACAGAGGTGCCAGCGGATGCCCCGACAGGTTTAAGATAGGGGAGCAGGGGTAGTTGTTGTTTGACTGGTTCACGTTGAGCTCGGCCAGTGAGGCGCTCAGATCCTGCTCTGTCCCTGTTTCATCATCTGGGGGCGCGCTGTCTGGCAGCGCGGGCGGCTCCGCTCCTTCTGGGTTTTCTTGGTCCTGATCTGTGTCTTGTTCTGGATCGGTGTGAGTTGCAGAGTGGCTGGACAGGTCCAGGCTGTCCCTGTAGCTCAGCTGGTCGTCGTCCATGCTTACCTCGCTCTCCTGCTTTATCAGAATCTGGGAGTGTGCGGTCCGCTGGCCGCTCTCGTCCAGCTCTGAGTCGGAGTCGGGAAGCTGCTCGCTGGAGCCCAGTGATCCCAGAGAACTACCTGCATGGCGATACATTTCATACATTTCAAACACAGGCCTGTTGATATAATAATTATATATTTAGAAGTGATTCTGCCAACTTTTAAATACAATGAACTCAATGGGAGCTACATGGACATCATGATCTGATTTTTATTTACACAGAACTAAGAAGTTGTAAATTTGAATCTACAACATGGTAAATGGACTGTACTTGTATAGCGCCTTTCTAGTCTTCTGACCACTCAAAGCGCTTTTTACACACTAATGACACATCAGGAGCAATTCTGGGTTCAGTATCTTGCTCAAGGACACTTTGACATGCAGACTGGAGGAGCCAGGAGTCAAACCACCGATCAGCTCTACCTCCGGAGCCACAGCCGCCCCAATAACAATATTATACAATCTAGGCTTCATGAGGACTTACTGCATCCCTCCTCCGTCTTGTCAGAATCTGGTTTGTTCTGCTCCTCTCTGCTTCCATCCTCCTCTCCATCAGGGGAGCTCCCTGTCTTGTCTGCAGTACTACCCTGAAAGAAATGGAAAGACTGTCATTCAACATGAAATCTATCACAGTATTCTTTTATGCTGGTCTTTTATAACTAACGGCATGTTGAACATGCAAATCAGAAGAGAAGATTATAGGTCATAACTCTGGATGGGGAAATGGATGTACTGACATTTTAACACTTCTGTTTTTTGCCTGTTGACTATTGGAGTGACATAAAGGGGAGCCATCACATAACAGGCCCGGGTCAGTTCAACTGAAAAATGTGCTGCAATGCAAATGAGAAATGAGGAAGTGTAATCTACAGGAAAACAATAGTCAAATTCATTTCTTACTCTAGCTGTCATTGTAGGCAAATCATTTGGGTTTACAAACAGTAATCTACCTCCAATATTTCATATAAACTTCAGCCCATGGTAATTTAAAAAGGCTCAGCAGTCTATTTCAGTATAAAAAAATACTGCAGTTAATAAAGTTACTACCCGCATTATAAAATGTTACACATATTTCCTGGTACAAACGCATAATTAGTGAGACGACCATCCATCCACAGAAGACAGAGGGTGCTACCTGTTGAGTGGAGGTGGAAGCAGAGCGGCTGGTTTTGTGTGACTGTGAGGTTTTAGACTGGAAGATGGATGAGTAGAAGACTATGAGGGCCTCTACAATGCGGGCCTGGTGGGGGTAATCAACCAGAGAGGACAGGGATATTGTGGCCCCGGTTGGACGCGGACGCATCAGGGAGGGTCCAAACACGATACCCAAGTTACTGGGACTCATCTTGTTATCCTCCTCCAGCTCTGCAATCCTGGAAGGAAGGAGGAATATATCATGAGGAGGGTCAGGGATGAATGACAATTCAGCACAGTCTGGTCTCCGCTGTTATTAGATAGAACCGGCATAATTACTGACCTACGAAGGTGGCGAATGATGTAGCGCAGCGTGGCAACGTTAGCCTTGGGCAGCTCGCTCACAAGTAGCCTCAGTTTTTCCACTAGGTTTAGGACATCTGGGTCTGTGTCAGGGCCCCGGTCCTCCAGCCCCTTGCTCACTCCTGGGATACTACGGCTCGATTCTGCCTCCTCTCCCTCTGGCGTGTCTCCTTGTGTGTCTCCACTGTGCAGACTCTCTTTGGCCAATCCCATCAGACTGTTGTACATGCGGAACGGCATGATTGGCTCCGGCAGCTGAGGGTGAAGGATACGGGAAAAAAGTATGTTAGAGGGTTTAAAATAAGCATGAACACAAAACATTTAATGTGTGGTGAAGCAAGACTTGCAAGTAACTATAAAACATTTATTTTTTTAATATTTAATTAATTACATTAACAGACTTCATGAACAAATTAAACCAATCAGTAAGAAGTCCAGATGATTGCCAGTGAGAACTCTTGTTCAGGTAATATGCAAATAAACAACAATCTAAATAAAAAAAAAAAAAAACTTTCAAGTTGATTTACATATTCAACTGTATGTCTGTTTTAATTGGATTTGTCCTTTGCTGGACTGATTTATGCATTTTACATACATACACATACAAGTTTACTTTTTAAAATTACTTTTTTAAATTAATCTTAATTGTCCAATGAAATATAAAAGAATGAGCTACTTTATAATTATTTGCAACAGTCTTTTGGTCCACCATGTTTCTGATAGTTAGAGGTTTAATAAAATATTATTTTTAAAAAAACAAGATAAATATATGGATGTTTTTGTGCTTTATTATACTAAAACTTTGAACAAGTAGAAGATTACTACTACTACTACTACTACTACTACTACTACTACTACTATTACAACTACTTATACTCTCTCATAAACTGTGATCATGGGCTGCTTAGAATGTGTTAGCGCACGTCTCTGGTTGATGAGGTGATGTGTACCTGTCTGAGGTAAAGCTTGAGGACGTTGCTAATGTCATGTGGCGAACACTGGGACAGTTCGACCAGCTCCTTGCCATTCTCAAAGGCCTGACAGAGCTTCTCCACACGAGTCTTCACCCCGTTCACCCTGTAGATGCCCTGCAAGCAGGAAGCAGACGGTTTAAAATGCCTCTGTGTGTGCCTGAAGCAAAGATTCAAACATGCAGCATAAATAAATTCTCACCTTCATCTTGAGTGCCCGTCTCTCTATCTCAAAGATACATTTGGTGATGATGAAGGGGATGCCGTCACTGGCACAGCTTGCTACCGCAGTGAACTCTCTGCCGAACAGCTGCAGGCGGCCCTGCAGCTTCTTGTGGCCACACTGGATGGCCAGAGTCTCCAGACAGCGCTTGTGGCACGCCAAGAAACACTGAAGACAGAGAAGAAGGTGTTGACCAGATGGACCACATCTAATCATCAATGAGACGCTTCAAAAGCTGCACATTTCTATCTTTAAATACATTCCGGGATGTGAATCACTCTCGAAAGGTTGTGACATGATGAAGAGCTCACCTCCTCACACTCGGCTCCCTGGAAGTAAACGTAGCTGTCACACTCCCTGCACTTCGCAGGAGTGCGTAGCTTCCTCAACCGGTGGGTCTGGGCAGCTTTAGACAAGCCGATGTTACGGAAAGGCCTGGTGGAAGCCACCCCATCAGGATCCATGCCGTTCATATCTGAAGAGAATGACCGTCATCATACACACTCCAGAAAACTCACACAAAACCCACATCCTGCAATGTGAAGACTGATAATGCATTTTCACACATGATATTAAGGACAATCTGTAAATCTTACTTGGACTTTCAAATGAGGCAACATTCCCGTCTTTCTCATCTGCATCCTCATTGGACGACATTGTTCCAGTGGATGACGTCCGAGCCATTTTACTGATGTCACCTAGAATAAATAAATACAGTTTAAATATGTTACTATGTGTGCTTTTAAGAACATGAGCTGAGGAAAAGGTGACACAATTCTCATTTATTGTTATTTATAAATGAGATATTCTGGTGTTTGTTACTGTGAATCTGTACAACAGCACTGAGCTGTAGCTTACTTGTGCTGGCAGTGGGAGACTCCAGGCCTCCCTCTCCTCCAATACTGTCATCGCTCACTATTGAATCCCAGGACTTATGGCCCTTCCCTGCGGATAACAAAAGAAGTATATGGGAATAGTGAGTATAAAACATAGTGGGTTTGCTCAGCTAAATACAATCCTCACTGATATTTTCTATTTCATTTTGCCACTTGTAAAACTATCTATGCATTCGTGTTCCTTTGTTGAGCACTTTTTAAACTGTCCTTACTCCTCATGCATGGTATCTTTTTTTCAGCACAACCGCAGCTACCAAGTCTGACTTATTAGTTTTTTTAATTTAACTAAAGTATAAAGCTACTAAGAACCCAAATTACAAGAAAAATGACAGGACCTATAAAAACAATTTATTAATCTTAAGTGATAATCACTCAAAATATTATTATAGAACATCCAGTTACAGTTGTAAAAGTTGTGAAAGAAATTAAACTATATTACAGTATATTTACATTTAAAGGGATTCTATCTCAACTCATTTTGTGCCTTTTTCATTGAAAGTATATATATATATATATATATATATATATATATATGCCTGTAAATAAAAAAAATATTTATTTGATTTAAAAAAAATTCTTTCAAAAAATGTTTTAATGGTCTACATGAAATACTGTGTGAAAGCCCCACATCAGCACTTTCATCTGGTTTTCTCAGTTTATCTCTACATGATATATAAAGTTATTTTACCTTAGATACAAACATGCTTTGTGTTTTCACTGCTGTTCAAACTGCTGTTTAAAATCTGCACTGAAATGAACAAATGAACTACAGGAAAAGCTCAGCAACAGACTGGATGTCTGATAATCGTTTTGACAAAACCACAGTGTAGTAACATCTGCAGCAGCGTCAGACGTCTCTTACTCTTGTGGTGCGTCTCTGCTGCTGTATCCACACTGACGGTGGGGCTGTCTGTGCTGCTCGTCTGCTCTGTGTTGAAACTGTCGTTCCTTGGTCTGTGGCCATGGCTGGAGGATGAAATATATCTTTATTTAAATTATTACGATTTCAATTGGAAACCTATTCAGAAAACGTGTAATTCAGAATTACAGCTGTCAATTGTTGCTCTTACTGTGACGATGTGCTGGAGGGGGAGTAGGCCTCAAATGTGTATTGGACCATCGGTTGCTCTGGTAGCTGCAGGTCTCGCACGTGGGCGGCGTACTGCTGGCCCGGGTCGTACAGCTTACTGCTCTCACACAGAGTCTGGTAATGGACGGGAAGGGCTACTGTCTGCATGTGCATGAGCTGGTAGTAGGAGATGGTCGCCTGGCGGAGGAGCAAGAAAAACATTTCCAGCTTCCATCACTGCTCAAAACTTTAGAGTATAAGTCGAGAGAAGGTAAAAAGTTAAGAATATGCTGTTGTAGCGATGAGGGTGTGTGTGTGTGTGTGTGTTTGTTCTGACCGAGCGGAGGGTCTGGTCGCTCTGCTTGATGACGTCCTGCAGCTGTCTCAGCACTGTGACCTTTGTGTGCTCCAGCTCATGCAGCTGAGTGGTGGCATCTGCTATACAGGTCTTGTAGGTGGCCTCCGCCTCGTCTGCCTACACAAAGACGCACATTGCAATTTTTTAATTTTCAGTTTACTTGTGTGTTTTGTTTTCTTGTTTGGAGGTAGACATCTTTCACCTTAATACACTGATTAAAAAAAAAAAAAAAAGTTTCAATCATCATTTCAATTTCACATAATCATACACTGCTGAAGAACTACATATACTTCCTAGATGATGTAGCTGTGAAACAACAGTCACGGATATAAAATCAAGTCGTAGGTAATGATAAGAACCTTGTTGCGAGCCTCTTCCTCTAATCGTTTCTTCTTCTCCACAGACTTGGCTGTGGATCCTCCTCCCTCCTCCTCTGCTCTGCTGGCTGCTGTTTTGGCCTTGTCGTACTCCTCGCAGCGGGTCATGTAGATTTGTTTGGCCTTCCGAAGGTTTGCCTCACACTCCATCTAAAGACAGACGCACAGACACACACACACACAAAATAAAGCAAATAAAGTTAGGTCTTAGGTCATTTCTTATTATTACTAGAGAGTCAGACAAACATAACAGTGTAAACACATAGCGCTTCGTGCACACGTACACAGAAGAACGTATCGTACCAGTTTTCTCCTAGCTCGGATCCAGTGTTCCTTGATTTCCTTCCGTTTCTTTTCATGCTCCTGTTTACGCTGCATTAAAGGCTGCAGGAACAAGTAAACATACAGACAGATATGAGACATGAGGGGTGCAGGGGCAGTCCTGATTGGAAGAGATGTCACATTATGGAAAGTGTGTTGAGTTCAAATGTTGTGGTGCATTTCAAGTAAGAGCAGCACAGCAAAACGGTGCATGGGGGTTCAGGTACCACATACTGATGCAATAAAACACTCCAGTATCACCAGCAGCGGTAGGTAATAAGTGACTTCAGTACCTGGATGAAGGTCTGGCTGTGCAGGGTGGTGGTGGCCTGCTGCAGACCCACACTCTGCTCTTGGTCCTGCTCCAGAGCCAGAGAGTAGATGGAGAAGAGGGGCATATGGGGCTGGAGGGAGCAAATGATAATGATTGATAATCGATGACAGAGGGATTAAATGTCATATTGCTTTTTACAAAAAAAATTTTTGTAATTGTATCTTTAGAGGTGAAATAAATGAGGTTTACATGTGTTATGCTGTGTTTGCAGGACTGGTATAATCTCTGGAGGCCTTTGGAGAACTCCATCTCTGGTAAAAACAGAACAGAATCAAATGTCACGAGTAGTTCAACCACTTGCTAATCATTCACTCTATTCATTATCAATTCATGATTAATTATTTATAAAATCTAAATAATTACAAATACTAATCACAAGCTGCAAAGAAACAAACCTGTGTCTTAAAATGTGTTATTTTCTTCTAACTGACAGTTAAATAACCTAAACTTATCATATTTACAATGAAATAAAACTGTTTAGCAAGCAATATTCTTTTTTACAGGATAAATATCGTCACAAATTTATTTTCTTTCAAATGACCAATCGAATAATCCACAAATTGTCTCAGCGCTCCCACCCAGTGAGGTTCGCTTTTCCACGTAGCTTATCAGGTCCTTTGTGTACTTGGAAATGGTTTTGGCATAAAGCAGAGCAGAGTCCACCCCTCCTTCACTGCGCTGGAGGATCACGTCCACTTCCTCAGCTTTGGCTGTGCGTCAAATAAACAAACATGGGTCACTGCACAACTCATCACTATGACAACAAACACTTTTTTGGCTGATTATGACTTGTAGGAGGCGAGAGTTTGCAGCTAGGGTGTGAAGATTCAGAGTTAAAGCGACTGTCTCCAACTTATTTTGAGCTCACTTATAAACTTATTTCTTTGATTTTCTGTAATGAAATAAAGTTTCTGCGGGTTCTCCTGTTGGATTTATCTGTTCAGTTTATGAAGGATATGGCTGTCAAATCCATCAGCTGTCAATCTTGCTGTTTAACACATTAGTGTTAAAGTAGTATTTACATCTGCGGGGGGAGACTTGCCATCCAGTGTGTGGAGCAACAAAGGTAAAAGCTTTCATGATCTTATAAAAAAGGTTTGGTCACTACAATCTAGATGACTGAGGGCACAAACTTACAGATGTTCATATGAAAATATCAAAGATTAATCATGAGAAGTAGCGTTTTTATAAAAATGTGTAAAAAGGGAGAAAAAGTGAGAAGCAGCAGGTGTCACAAATGGCACCTAAGAGTTAATAAGAGGGAGAGTGAGTCACTGCCTACCCATGTCCTGCATGTCGCTCCTGAAGTGGCTGCCGTCTCCTCCCTGGCCTGTTGCAGCGTACAAGTTCTCCATCGACTACAAAGCACAAAGATGATTCATTACTGACAAGCATAGATCTAGGCTCGTCAACAATTGAGGGAGTTTTTTATTTCCACTCAGAGGAAAGATGGGAAATGAAGAGATATTTAATCACTGTGTATGAATCCTACAGTTTTTAAAATGTACAAATGGGATGACAGTGGTGGCACTCACCCTGCTCTTCTCAGTGGGCAGCAGGGAGAGCAGCGTGCTGCTGTCCACCTCTCCCATCAGCAGTTCAGACACACTGATAGGAAACACAATAGACACAGCTTGACATCAGCAACTTTGGCAAAAGCACAAATATAATGGACATGTAATATGGGTTGTGATGAGAGATCATGGTGAGAAGAATGAACGTCTTCTCAGCGATAAGCATGTGTTTGTGAAAATTGACCGACAGGGGACGCATTGAGCAGATTTTCAAAAACGAAAGAGAAAAAGAGGAAGAGGCCATTGTAGGAAATCTCAACAGGTACAGAGACAGGAAATGACAGTTTGATCTGAGTTACTTGTGTCTATCAGAACTCTCTTTTTCTCTGTCCTCAAAATTACTTTTTAATTATTTTTTTCTAAAACCCTTGTGCCAGCTCTTATTTTCATGTGGTTGACTTGTGGAAGTGGAATCTCCATCTTGGTGTGTTTTCTGTTAACAGAAAGGGGTCAAGCAGAGGAAGAGCAGAGAAGAGAATGAGGAAACAGACTCGTCAGGCAGATTTCAACTGTCTCTGCCAGCTCACTTCCTCCTAAAGCTCTGACATGTCTAAACCCGTAACGGGCCCGTATCACAAGCATGTGATACTGCAAATATATAAATACTGACAAATTTGTCTTCTCAATGTTGACTCTTGTTGTCATTTTTTTAGATTTTTTTGGATAAATTCAGTTAAAAATTATTCATCTTAGAAAAACAGATTTCATAGTTGTTACATTTAATAATTTATTTGGTCTCCATTGCTTTTTTTTTTAAGCATCTCAATGTCCAAATAAAGAAAATGTTCTCGATGATTTATCCTCTCCCTGTTGTCAATCTGTTCATTTAGCACCCAGGTAGTGAACAACTTTTTCAAGATTTGGTTTTGTGTCATACGGTAGAAAGAAAACCACTTCCTGTTTTCAGCTCTGCCTCATGCAAATGTGTCACCATCGCTGCACTTCTCTCTCCAATTCCCAACAACGGATTACTTTGTACGCATTAACACACACATACAAACGTGCGTAATACTTGCGTCTTCTGGCTGTAAAATGAGTAATGCCTGTTCAGACACTGATATGGATCAACTGACACATCACTGACATTCTCATACAGTCATTGGAGCGAGGACAATAACCGTCTATAGGTACAAGCAAGATAAAATAGCAGTGTATTATTATAGGTTTAAAAAGGTTATAATTTGATGATCATACCTATTGTAAAAAAAAAAAAGGTGTAGCAGATACTCACTTGCTGCTAAAAGCAACTGCAATGGTTTCTATTGCCTTCTCAAACTCCTTTTTGTCTGCCTCGTTACTGGCCTCGTAGTGGAAACCTGAAAAAAAAAAAAATCACAGCCAGGCATGTGTTCAGGTTTCAGGTGTGGTTTGATTAACAGTGGTGACCAACTGCCAGACGTACAGTACCAGTCACATGTTTGAATACATCATCCTGTTCACTTGAATGAGAAAAGTTGTCCAAACTTTTGACTGGTACTGTATATGTTGACTGAGGATGATGGATGAAATTTATGTTTAAAAATCAACAGCTTTATTTTCCTGTCTGGCCGTTTATAAGACCCGTCCCTCTTGGGATTATTCAGACACATTAATCAACCCAACAACAACAACAACAACATCTACAGGTGCATCTGTTTGTCAGCTTTGTATTTATGATTCAGGTCATAAATAAATAGTCTGTAATCCATGTAACATAAAGCATGACTTAATCAGTTTTATTTCTACTTCTATTCCATGAATTAGAAATATATTCAGAAAATATATTTAAATTAGCTTAAATTATGTTTACAGCATATGTATAAAACTAGATTTTATGAATTTATTAAATTATAGAATATTAAATCTTATTTCATCAGCATTTCCCCAAGTGGATTATGAATAAACAAATAAAATAAAAAAACATTCTTCTTTTCGTACATCCTTCTCTCTGCATGTGTTTTCCATACATTGTGTTTATGACTGAGGGCGTCTCTGTACAACTGACTGACCTTTGACTTTGGATATGAGTTTGCCAGCTGCAGTGAGGATCTCCACGGTGTTGAGCAGAGGGTAGGTGTTAATAACCTGACGCAGCACACGCAGCACCTCTCCCAAACACTCATGGGCCACGGGCCGTTGACTCTCCTTCCCTGGAAGAGTGGGAGGGAGGGAAAGGGGAGACGGGTGAGACGAGCAAGAAACCAGAAGAGACAGAACAGGCTGAGTAGGACTGGTTTTGGATGTTTGGTTCAATCAATCACAAGTATTTAGTTGCCTTTATTTTTTTTGTGTCATGTTATCATTGCATGATAAGACAGTTGCAAACAGGGACCATTGTGAAATTGCTCTTCTGTTGTGCCTTCAAGGCTCTCACATCTGAGATTCTTTTTCCCCTACTCATATTTCAAGATTCAAGATTTAGTTTGTCATTTTCTTGTGTATTTGCATACACACAAAAAAAAACCCCCAAAAACCACCCCTCCCAAAAAATGTGGAAATGCTGTTCCTCCCAGCCCACAGCAGTGCAACAACAACAGAAAGGATAAAGAAAGTACTTGTCTCAGTTCGATGTAGAAAGCTCTAGCATGTAAACCAGTGACCAGCACTGATGGGAGAGTTATACAATCCTTGATCAGATGTCCAGAGTGTCCATGAGTGCAACAAGGAAGAATTTGAAATGGTCCCTACTAAAAAAATGCATTACAACTGGATGGTAACGTTGGACAAAAAATAAAGTACATCAAGTGTTCACTGCGGTGAATTTTGCATCTCTGTTTTAAAAGGGGCAAGTTCAGTTTCCTGGTCATGAGAGGTACCACTCAGCCTGTCAAAACGGTTGTATAATGTCTTCTGTGGCTGTGGAGGGAGATTTTTAAGCCTTACCCAAAAAATAGATCTGAGTTTCTGCTTGAGACTTTAAATTTATAACAGAAAGCCTATGATACAAACAACTGAGCATTAATAAGGAGAATCTAAAAGAATCTTAAAGAATCTATCAAGTTGCATTTTGGGAAACACAGAATCCAGGGTTGCTGGAGTTTGACCCCCCCAAAGAGACTAAAAGTCAGCATCTGAGTCTCTGCTGCTTTGTCTTTGAACATCCCAACTTTATTGAGGTGAAGTACTAAATTAGTAGAGTACCCCCTTTAAAGGACAGGTTCACAATTTTTCACACCTGTCTTCAAACAGTAGTCAGATGTCCAAATGAATATTGAAAAAAGGTGTTGCTCACTGTAATCATTCCTCCCGTTCATACTGATTATTAGAAGATCCCTCCAAATGCACTTATAATGTAAGTGATTGGGGACAAAATCCACAGTCCTTGTTTTTTGAAAAAATGTATTTAAAAAATTATCTTAAGGTAATATGAGGCTTCAGCTGACCAAATTAGTCAAATACAGTGGATATCTTCCACAGTTACTGTCTTTTTAGTATAAAATTCCCTCTTTGTGTTTCCTCAGACGATATTTCTCTGTTGAAATGTGGTAAAAGACCGTAACAAAAGAGGGAATTTGGCACTAAAAAGACTAACTTTCAAAAGATATCCACTTGATTTGACTAATTTGGTGGCTGAAGCCTCATATTAGCTTCAGATAAACTTTTAAATTCATCCCCCTCCCCCATATCACTTACATTGTAGGTGCATTATGAAGGGATCTCATAATGGTCAGTATGATCAGGAGGAATGATTACAGCAAGAAAATCCTATTTCAATGTTCATTCGGCCACCTGACTATCGGTTTAGGGCATGAAAAACTGTGAACCCATCCTCTAAGTCTCTGCAAGTCAATGTTTGTCCAGTGCTGCGGTATGGAAGGTGTGAACGTCAGCCCAAAAGAATCGTGGTACATTTGTAAAAATGTTCATCGGTAATGTGAAAATCAGAGAGTTGATGGTCAACAATCTGCAGTATGCTCCTTTAAGTTGGTGCGCAGTGGAGAGGAGCGGCAGAGAAACAGTGTCTGAGTGCAGACAGCGATAACGAGCAAATAAGTCTGAGTGTCAGACAGGTCGAGTCGAGCGCTGTGCCAGCTTCTCTGCTTTGATGTAACTGGTGACACATCTGCAGTCTCATTTCCTCCTCATATACACACACACACACACACACACACACACACACACACACACACACACACACACTGGTTTTGTTAACTTTTTTTCTGCAACCTCATAATCCTCCGTATGGCCTTCTGCTAATTGAGCCAGCTCGCTCCCAGAGAAGGCCAGAGGGCAGCTGATCCTCCATCCTTCCACTGTCTGTCAGAAAATGTGTGTCAGAGTGTCTGTGCAGCAGTAGCACAGTAAGAACAGAGTGACCTGAACATTGTGCCAGAGAGGATGTGGTCTTTTCTATTGTTTTGCAAGATTAGAAACTAATTCTGGTACTCTACCACATCTGCTTTCTGTAGCTCATGAAAGGAAATCACCTTAATTTTACAAAAAAACATTTAGGAGGTAAAATGTTTAAGAAATTAAGTGGAACCTAACGGTCCCTGGATGGCAGTGGGCAGGAGACGTGGCTAAAACTCTTGATTGTGCTGCTGATTAAGAGGAGGGGTGGTGGCGCGTCACCGTGATGCAGCCAGCCTATCAGAGGAGGAAGTGTGGACGAGGCCTTTCTGTCAGAGGCTATCCATCATGGCTTCCTGTTTAGAAAGCTCACTCTGGGTGGAGAACGTGACAGAACAGAGTCAGATAACAGAAGGCAGAAAGACACGTAAACAGCTCTTTCTGTCTCTTCTTTTCACCACGTATCTCTGCTTGAAAAAAGAAACCTGAGAAAACAACCTGATGCGAGAGCTTTACGACTTGAAACTCAAAACTAAAGCGCCTGTTCTTTTTAGGTCAAACGTGTGTAGCAGGTGGCGTTATGTCTGAACAAGTGGTATCTAGTCCACAAGGAAAGTTTAGGTGTTTTTCCATTTTAAGCGTTGCTGCCTTGCGCAGGAGGAAGAATGTGTATAAGAGGCTGCAGTAAACAAGAAGCTGGCTTCCTGCTGGAGACAAGAGTGCGGTCGACACTGTGGGCGCAGCGGAAACGCAGCCTTTCATTTGGAGAGAGGAAGCTCAGAGCCACTTGTAAACTGCTGGTGCAGGGTGGCTCCGCCCTTCTATACCACGAACCCCCCCCCCCCCCCAAACGCAACGCACATGTGTTGACATAGACTTCCAGCAATACACCATCTGATCTAATTAGTCGCAATTCAGTGGTTAATAACACCTGCATAAGAGATATTCTCAATTTCTTTCTTTCATTTTCACTAACACTGCAAAAAAAAAAAAAACAATAATAATAAACAGGATTTTTTTTCAAGCCTCATTTAAAATTACATTATTAAAATAGATTGTTAAAAATTAATTTTAGAAAATAGGCATGGATGACAGTTGATAATAAAAACACTTCAGTTTATTACCAACATTAGTAATATTTTCCACCAGGGGAAAATATTACTAACTTCAAAAAAGTTCATCTTGAGCTGATAATAAAAAATACTGTTTTTTATATATTAGAAATCAATTTAAGTCATTACTGCAATGTCCAGTTGAAGTTTATCTTGGTGTGGTTTATTTATTACATTTTTCTTATTTCACTTTTAGCCTGAGACTACCTCTGATAATGCTGCAGTTCAGCTCTAAACTCATGTGATTTCATCCATTTGTAGTATTGTGAAATAAATTAATGCATAATAATTGTGAAAAAGTGATTTTTTTTCCTCCAAACTATACTTGTACCATCAAAATCTATAAACCCTAGTGGGCGAACAGGACTGATGTAAGAGTGACAGAAGCCTCCTGTGGATTCTTTGTCCTCTTTGTGTCAAAATGGAGAAGAGAGAAGTCAAACACTATTGTTCTGTCTGCAGGATAACTTGTTCCCATAATTTAGGAGTTCACATGTACTTACAACAATGACACCAATCAGAAACAATGACACACTGTCACCAGGCATCATCGCTCAACAGTGTTTTATGTTGTGAAAACAGGCATTATTCATGTCTTCAGCTCTGTGATCACAGCGCAGCAAAAGGAGGATCAGGACTCATTCTCAGAGCGTTTGTTCCAAACCCAGATCCACCCACAATGCATTTCCTTTCACAAGTTTCTCTGACTTGTCATTTGGCAAAAATGGACCCATCTCTCAAGACAGACAGGAGCCCAACTCATTCAGAAATATCTGTGCCTCCGTCTCACCCCTCTGTGAACTGTGCCTGGCTGGTGGAAGTTTGTCGACAAAAAAAAAAAAACTTAAATCGTTCACAGTTCTTACCTTCAGTCAGCACGACATCCTTCAGTTTCTCCACGGCCTCAGCGAAGCGCGCCACGTCCCTCAGCAGGGCTGGGATATCCTCAACCTCAATGGCCGTGCTCTCAGGACCATCGGACGGAGGGGTTGGGGTCAAGGCTCCTTTCCCCTGGCCTTTAGTGAACACCCACGACTGGAGAGGGGGGAACCCTGAGGAGACACGACGGAGCACAATGACTCAAGCGTTTAACGTCCAGTGTAACGCTGAAACCACAAACAGAAAACTCATCGACTATAATTTTGATATTTGATTGTTTAAGCTATTTATCAAGAAAAAAATAACAAACATTCTCTAGTTTCAGCTTCTGAAATATGAGAATTTGCTGCCTTATCCTCTGGTAAACTGCCATTTCATCATTTTCTCCACAATAAATTGAAAAAATTGGTTGCAATGCTAATCTTGATTGACTATTGATGGGAAAAACAGTCCTTGGAACACTACTTTACCATAGCTGACTCTTTAAATTGTATTGAAGTTTCAAAATTAATCTTTGCACACTTTATTTATAATCCTTAAGTGGCTTTTTGAATTAAAAAAAAAAAAAATCAGTTGCCTGTTGGTAAATTTCCAGTAGAAAGAAGGTATTTTGAACATTTGACACCTTGAGATGTCTCTCTCTACAGATTGGCTTTGTGTTTCCGTTTCGGCGCAGGTGTGAACGTGTTGCCTGCACGTGTACAGCGGAGAGGAATCAGACTGTATTTGAGTATATTTCACTATATAAACAATGTGACCATTAGGTGCTGGTGTTTTTGAGCCGGACCTGCAGCGCTGGCGTGTCTGCTCAGGCTGGTGGGTCTCTTCAGGGTGGACATGGGAGACGGACAGCCCACTCCTTGCATCACTGCCATCTTACTCTGCTGGGCGCTCGGGGTGCCCGGGCAGGATGGGGAGGGGTCTGACGTTGGGGTAAGCATTGAAGAGGAGGAGGGCGAAGAGGAGAGGGCGGCATCACCAGCATCTTTCCGGGGCTGCTCCTGGAGAATGGACAGCTGGGGGAGGACAGGAAGATAAGAGCAAAAAAGGTCACGCGATTTAAGGTATCCGCCTCCACCTGAATGGCATGAGGGCGCAAACATGACCAACGTAAATGCAAGCTAAGCTGTTGTTGGTAAACACACATATGAAGACTTTCGCAAGATCCTGTGCCGCGTTGTGCAACACTTCCTCACTCCAAGCGGCTGACGGGTGTGGCAAACTGAGCGCAGAAACACAGAAATGTCATTTACTGTTTGGACTATGAATAGTGATATTTGCAGGAGTGGAAACGACCTTCTCATGTGTCTACAAAACACACATAAAAACTCATGAAGATGTTTGCTTTGCCCGGTTAATCTCACTCATCTCACACTTATAAATTTAGATTATAGTCCATGTAGGCCTGAAATATGAGGCAAAGCAAAGGATTGTTTGTCACTGCGACAAATAACGCAAATATCTTTTCACTGGTTGAAGAATTTCACATTTCTACAACAAGGTTTCACAACAAAGCATCCCTGCGTATTTGCCATCAGTTGTAGACAGATAAGATCTCATTTGTATATGCTCACACGTACCTGCTTAAGCCATACATTGTGCTTGTTAGGCAGTATGTCCAGTATGTCCTTGCCTTTAGACTCAGCTTTCCTAACTCTCTGACTCGTAGAGTAAGGGTTGTAGCTATTTTTGCCACCACGTTTCAGCATGCTCCTTCCCTCTAAAGCTTTGTCCCCATTCTACTAGTCAAGTTTTGAAACTGATCGGGCAAGAGCTTTCACACGCATACACTCACACACACACACACATGTTGTAGCCTGCCTCTCTTGGTGTTAAAAAACCCCACACAAGATACTTCCTATGTGCCAGAAATGAGCCAGATACACACACAGTTAGTTTTAATTATTTAGCTGTGTGGCATTATAACGGCACAAATAGTTTCACACTATTCAGTTTCTCACCCTCATCACACCAGCTCAGATCTTTCAGATTTAAACAAAACTTGATTTAACAGTATTCAAACTCACACACAAGCACGCGCACACACACACACACACACTGTCACTCCTGGTACTGAGCCCTGTCTGCAGCCGGTCCCCTCCAGCTGAAGGTCATCTGACACTACACTCACACACTCACACACAAACCAGAAGTGATGCGCTACTCACAGACTGGGCGCCGCTCTGCGGACCAGGGCTTCCTGCTCGGCTCTTCTTCGAGATGGATGGCGTCTTGATGAGTTCCCGTTTCTTCCTGAACATCTTCAGGGTGCCTTTTCCGTCCATCCCGACCTCTTTAAGTTTCACGTATAGCCCCCCCACCCACCCCCCTACTCGCCACTTGGGTGCTCTGCAGCTCGCGCTCAGCGGGACGTCGGTGCCATCCAGGCCAACCTTAAGCCACGATAATTGTCTGTCTGTCTTCCTCCTGCTGTCGCACATTGAGCCGCGCAGGCTCACTGACAGAGAGACAGACAGCTCACCGCAAACTGTGCGCTGTATCCGCTCTGCGCGCGCGCGGATACGCGTTTGTTTCCTCAAGGGGGGGAGGAGAGACACGCGGGAGCAATACTACTTTCTGACAAAGTTTATGGAAGATTGAATCCGTTTAAACTGGACTGAAGAAACTGTTTTATTGAACTCAAACTTCCTCGTTCAAACAAAACAGACTTGAAATGAGAAATGTCTGCGACAAAACCTAACAGACACAAACAACTCGCCTTGTTCAAATTGACAGCAATCAATTCATCTTAACACACGTGTGTTTCCGTGGTGTGACCTCCAGCTTTTCATGGTAACCTTCCGCCTGCCTGTGCACCTGCTCCACACAGTAAACTACAATCCTGAGGGGCTCATGCAGCCCAAAACTCTGAAATTGAGTTATACTGACTTCTATTTTATAAGTCAAGTGAAAAAAAAAGACCTATCAATCAAAGTCATATCAGTGGATAATCAGGACACCAAACCTCGCGCTTGCGCAGGTCTCTCGAGTTTATTTTATCTGCCGTTTATGAAAGCAAAGAAATACCCTCAAGATGTGAATCTCTACTAGCTGAAAACATCATGGTGAAATATATACTTCTTGTTAAAATGGATTTACAAATGTTTTTATTTATTTCTGAGGTTTGAATTCCCCTCATTGAAATCACTAGTAAATAATTAGTTTAATAATTAGTTGTGCAATGTCAAAGAACTGTCAAGTTAAAAAAAAAAAAGAAAGAAAAGAAAAGAAAATCAAGGTGCTCAGATTGGTTTGGTGAAATTCAGACACCAAAATGTCATGATGAAAAATTTAAAGGATACCAAGAATAGAAAAAGCAATCAAGGAGAGAGAAGAGCAGATGAGAAGCTCTGGACACGAGAAAAAAGAAAAACTCATTTTTTAAAATTGTAAAAATTTAAGTGACCATCTAGAAATGTCAGGGTGGTATTCAAAGCACATCAGTTCATAAAGATTGTTTTGAAACTAAAAAATATTTCAATATTTAAAAACAAACAAACAATGTATTTAAAAAAGATTTCAATACTTTTTACATTTTTACTCTAACTTCAGTATTCAGTCTCCAACAGTAAATATTCAGTAGTGTTTAAATTTCATAATTAGAAGTTATTCTGTTGTATCTAAAATGTATTTTTTTCCATTCTGTCTTTGTTTCTATACTTTTCCTTTCTCACACATTTGTGCTTAAAAAATATGGTACACAAATCAATCTTAAATTATTATTATTATTTATAATACTGGCTTTTAAATGGTGAGTGCCACATCAAAATGATATTTACACATTTTTGGCTCTGACCACCAGAGGGGGACTGGACAACGAGAACTGCTGTGATGAAATGACAGAATGAAACCTCTCTTTCTGTTAGTTTGACATCATTTGATTACACACAAAGCCCTTTAAGAATATGCACCATATAGCATAATGTCAACTGATATATTAAATGTATTAAAACTAGATTTTGACACAAGGCTCCTGCACAAAGCAAACCTCAAGATTACAGTAGGTAAAAATGCAGAAGCAGCTCAGCACATCTATTTATATTGTGCTTTAGTGGTGCGTATTACCAAACCTTTTTTTTTCCAATAATCTTTTACAGTGAACTTACATGAATGTAATTATCAATGATCAGAAACTGATCAGACAAATATTAAACAAAGCATAAAAGATATTCATAGTTTTTTGCCATTTTGTATGATTGATCAAACCACTTTTCAAAATCAGAAAAACAGTTTAATGTAGAAAAACTTGAAAAGGCATCCAAATATTCAATAAACGTCCTTGCAAATTTCCATAAAAAGAGACTCAATGTGAGGGCAGTACAATTTAGAATGATATCTAATAAAACTACAATTTGTTTATATTTTAAAGACAGTGGTGATGACAAATTGATTTGTTTTACATGATGTTATTTGAATAAAAAACTCTAAAAAGAAATCAGGCACCTGTATCTTAACATTCATCCGAGAAGCTTTCTTTGAGTGTTAAAAACTTGTAGCAATCTGTTAAAAGTTGTAATCTTATGTGTTGCAGTCGCCGATATCCCACCCCAGAGTTTCTTGTCATGTAGATCTTTCTGGGGAACAGGGGAGTGAAATTGTTTCAATGTCTCGTCAGATCAGTAGACTGTAGCTTTAATCCTTGACACAAGGGGTTGTCTAGAGTTCTGTCGCTGGACCCCATTCAATGTCATCCATTTCATCTTCTTCATCCTCGGAGCTGTCGCTGCCTCCTCGGATCTGTGTGCGTCTGTACTGGACCGCTTGGTGATGATGTGCTAGCCTATAAAGAGCAGGAGAGAGACGGGGGGTCAGAATCACCACACAGCCTGAGTCTGGCTCTACTCTGAAAACTCTCAGACAGCAAAGGAACACTTACACGATGAACTGAGGGCCCTTCTTTCCCTCAGCTTGTGCCTGTGGCTCTGCCGACCGAGCCTGGAAGAGAGGACAAGAACGATTTTAAACTATGATATCTGATAATCTTGTGTAGAACATTGTATATAATATAAATAATGAATAATGCAAACACAAACGGCATGACAAATCTTAGTTTCTCTGGTGATCTTAAGACTATACTGGTGTTCCTGGTTTTTAAGTTCATTTTCTACTAATTATTTATACTTTAAAATACTGGCGACCATTTTCCAAAGCAGTCATTGTTATATGAACAAATTATTTTTTAAATTACATTCCAGCAAGCATCTGGTTTCAGTAAGAACAGTCAACTCATATAAACTTGCTGAAGCAGTGAAGATTCACTCATTTTAGTGCTTATGTTAATAATACGACTTTGAATGCACCAGTCCTCCAAAGCTGCTGGGAAAATCAAAATATCTAACTTAAGAGCAGGCTGCCAAACTGAAACACTCACAAGTTATTTTGTTATATCATCAACCCCAGAAGATAACCAATAAATGAACATGGATGTTTTGAAAAGGATCATGTGAATTGATCATGATCATTTGAATTCAGTAACTTTTTCATTAGTTTAAATAGTTTTAATAGTTACAGTAATGTAAATTATACTTTTTTTTAAAGTTAAATAGCCTTAAATATGCAAAAACACAGTTATGGTTCTTTAAATAGGAGCCACATTTTATTTACCTCCTGTAATTTATCTTCAATAGTAGACAGGCTGGCGTGTTGTGGGTTCTCACGCTGCACCTCAGCATATGTAGGCTCGTTTATGGAGTATCGGGTGGAGGGGTCGGGGGCTATAAAATCTGGGGGTCCATCTGATGGAGTGGTGGGTGTACCCCTATCAAGGGCGCTGAAATCTGAGTCCATAAAACTGCGATGAGAGGGGTCTTCCTCCTCATCAGCGCTGTGAGGCGGGCTGGGATTCTCCCGGTGGAGCGACCTGGGTTCAGGTACGTGCATCAGAGGTGGGATTTCTCTGAGCGAGTATGAGTCAGGCTCAGGCTCAGGGTCCATGGCGGGGCTGTGGTGCCCAGAGGCTGGCTCGGAAGATCGGGCTAAAGCGGCTCCAGCTACCCTGGAGCCTCGCGGGAGCCTGGCAGCCTGCTGACCGGGGTAAGCCTCCTCCAGGTCCTCGTTGTCTGTGTAGGCCTCTCCGTCGGTGAAGGCTTCTCCATCAGTGTCCTCTAGGTCACTAGCAGCACTGAGGTAGTCAGACTGGGTTTGGTCCAGCGCATCCAGGTCCTGTTCTCCACCACTCTCCAACTGGACAGAGAGAGAAATCATTGTGGTTCAGCATTGAAACAATTAACAGACTGAAAGACAGTCAAACACAGACGACAACTCTGAAATGAAATCATAATAGATTTAGTTTGAAAAAAAAAAAGAAACTGCAGTTAAAATTCATTAAAAATTAGCATCTTTAACAATTTATTTTTTTACTGCTTTCACAGAAAATGCTCCGTTTATTGTAAATTTCAAGTGCATGATCTCATCCTTTTTTGGCTGAAGAGATATTAAATTCATTAGAATGGTGAATCACCAACTACAAAAAACTACTCATACTAAAAAAAACCTTTAAAATAGAAGGTCATAAATCTAAATAGAAAGATAACTCTTCATAAAGGTCAACTACTAATTCTGAGTAGCTGACCTTTATGAAGAGGCAAGATTTTCACACAATAGTCAGGAAAAGTGATTCAGTGTGAAAAAGTCAGAGACGTGTGTGTGTGTGTGACAGAAGGAGCTGCATGTCTTACCGTGACTTCAGACACCCAGACGGGTTTTGACTGCTGGTGGCGGATCTTATCCTTCAGAATCTCATACCAAACATTGGAGCTGGGCTGCAGGTCGATACGTGCTGGAGGGAAAGTCAAGAGAAGAAGATTGAACTGTGTGAAACTACCAGCAAGAAGAATATATCCATGTCAATTTGTACTAGTACATCCGTCATGGGTGAATGGACAGAAAAGGACCCCACCCACAAGTGTAACATTGGACAGACTTTGTTCATGTGTAATTACCTGAGAAAAGGTGGCTGCAGTGTTTCCTCAACTTGAGGGCCTGTGTGTAAAGGCGTCTGGAGCTCTTGTTTGAGTTGGGGTTGTACTTCTGCCTCATGGTCTTGACGTCTTTTCGGCTGTGAGGGTCCAAGAACAGTACCATAGGGTGATACTGGATGTAGTTCAGCCTCTCCACTGCAGTGGGAGTGATGTCCAGCAGAGGGTGCTTGTCCTACAAGGAGACAAAAGAAAAACACAAAGACAACAGGATTTAGGTTGTTAAAAGTCACTAAATATCAAATTGTTTCCACTTCTGGTTCATATAAGACTTGCTCACCTTCTCTGCTATCCTCCTCACAGTGTCCAGTTTAATAACTGTGGAGCCACCGTCTCCTCCACCGCGAGGAACCATGTCTGTCATAATGCAACAGGCAGAAAAACAATGTTTAATATGAACAGCAGATCAACAAAAAGTTGGGAAAAAGATGGTACAAAACAAATTTTCTTTTTTTGAACATCAAGTAAAAAAAAAAAAGTGTGAAACAGTAGAAACCAACCTGCCACTTCATATTCATCGGGCATCTCTCTGGCCAGCTTATCCATAGCGATATCATTAAGGGGACCCATAATGACGATGGGCCGTTTGAAATTAGCTGGAGACACAGACATTTAAACCGTATTAAAACTTGTTCAACTAGTTATCAACAGACACAACACCACATCACATAATCTGTGAGTAAAGATGAAAAAGACCTTCTCTGAGCAGGACTCTCTCATAGGCCGGGAATTTGCCCTGGATGGTGAGCTGCAGGAGGTCGTCGCGAGACCGGCGGACGTTCTTTTCGTTCTTTTTGTTCCCTCTGAGCCCTCGTAGTTTCCAGAACTCAGCTCTGGGTCCCGTCACCTGCTTCTCTCCAGTCCCCCGCTGTGCCTGCTCTATGCTGGCCAGCGTCTCCGCCCTGCAGGAGATGATGACGTAACATCAATGGAGCTGAACGCAGGAAAACTAATACTGTCATAACAGTGACATTTTTATAGTCAAACTGAATTAGAAATCTTAATCTTTTCCATCTCTCACTCACTTGGCCTGGTTGGGGATGGTCCCTTTATCCAGCTCATGCAGGTCGTTCCCCATGCGGATGGCCAGCCAGTTGCCCAGCTTCCCACGGTGCATCGTGTCCACCACCCTGAACACCTCTCCTCTGGTGAAGTTCAGACCAATGGGAGTGTCTGCCTCGTGGTCGAAGTGGGTGCGGATGTAGAAGTTGTCTGCCAGGTTGGACTTGATGATCTTCTTATAAACTGAAGACAGATCGAGTAAAGATTAAGTTCTGTGACTGACTGAAAGCAACTTCATAACTCGACTGAAGTTATCCAATTAGCAGTTTTGAGCTTCACTTACTGTCCATCTTGTTCTGAGTGCAGATTTCAACCATCTCTCCTCTCTTGATGTTCAGGAGGAAGTTGGCTGCGTCTTCACGAGTAAAATGGCCAAAATCAACTTTATTTACCTTAAGAAAACAAGACAAGCTTGGTAAGTTCATTACTGTTAAGCAAAGTGATAATAAAGGACTAATTTCATGTGTGCAACCCACAGTAAAGTATCATTATCTCACCTGCATGATCTGGTCTCCCTCCTTCATTCCCTGGTCATAGGCAGGGCTGTTTGGCTGAACTCCACCTACAAAGATACCAACATCGTTGCCCCCCACGAGTCTCAGACCCACACTGCCCTCCTTCACAAATGCCACTGTGTGCACATCTGAGCTGTACCTGAGAACGCCAGAGAGCGAGAAGAAGACAGTAAAGCAGAGGAATTCAAATTTAGCCACATATTGATTACTGCTGCTGTGAGTAAACCAGCTCGAAGATGAAGATTTGTAGATTGATATCCACATAAATGAACATTTGTGAGTAAAGGTCACTCACCCTGGATTGGCTGGTGATGGGTAAGAATCTGGAGGTAAAGAGTAAATGGGCTCTTCTGTAGACTTGGCTGGAAGAGAGACAGAGATGGTGAGACTCCCTATTGCTATTGATGATGATTTTCATTATCTTTATTTATTTATATTAATCATTTACTTATCTAAGTCTATAGAATCATTATCATAAAAGCACAATACAATGTACCATCTGAAAGTGATGTCTTAAAATCGCTGATTCATTTTAGCCGGTGGCTAAATATAAACAATAATGAAATCTAAAAGTATTCAGTTTATATTAAAGCTTGGAGCAGAGCAGCATGTTTCATGTGTGAAGCTGTAACCAGCAAAGAATTGGGCATCTTTACCTGATAAATTACTACAACAATAAATTAATAATAAAAATTGGAATCAATTACTCAAACAACTGAACAATTATCGAGCTCAAAACTTGTTTGCTGTCGGTCAAGTTTATCACATCTGTTCTAGTCTTGAGCCTTACAGTAGGCAGGTGGGTTGCTCTTCACTGAAATGCCAGACCTCAGGGTGCCAGATCCATTAGCTGCAGCGGGAACACTGCCAGGTGGAAAAAACATCATCTGTGATATTTGTGTAATAACACATTTACACTTACAACAGTACCAAGAGAAACTTCCTGAGGAGGGACTCCATTCTAAATAGCAAGGAGACAGTATTGATGAAAGCTAATTAATTGATTATTGTGTGATATGCTTGGCCGTACCTGCGGTGGGTCTCGCCCCGCTCGGAGCTCCCTGACCTCCTGAGGTATGAAAGCTGGTCTGACCCTGAGGAATCTGAATGAGGTAAAGAGACAACAAAAGACACTGTGATGAAGACTGACATCAGCTTTTTTGCTCTAAATTTTTAAAGGACGGGTAGATATGAGTGTGTGACACAGATGAGTAAACTGACCGTCAGGAGGAGGTCTGGTGAGTGATGGGACTCGCCGAGGGGGCTCCTGCCTCACAGCGACTGAGGGGGATTTTATCTCACGAAGGACTCTGATAGAATCACAAGGAATGTAAGAAAAATAAATGAAACAAATCATTTCATCTTCTTTATCATTTTTGTGATACATAACAAGAAACAAAAACAAGCACTGGTTGGTATATTAACTATGAAACTTGTCATAATGTTTTCAGCAGCTGAACTGAAACATTATTCTGATGCAATCCTCGCAGGAAGTCATGTCATGTGCATCAGTGTGTACAGAGTATCTTACAATGAGACGACACAGGCAGATGAACCAGTCCGGCATCCTGTCAGTATCATTTTACACGTCTACACAAGTGACACAATAACCCAAAAGGTGCACTAACATTTCACATTTTTCACTGTGTATTCTGGACCAAATAACTACAGCAAATCATGTTAAAATTGTTTATCTGCGGACTAATTGTTTATTATATTTCTACACAGTCTCAGCTTTTAATATTGTCACAGTATACTTGTACTTGCTTTTCCTTGAGCAACAATTTCCCCCACAATAACACATACTTTTATTTTATTTTACACTTTCAGTGTCTTGATGTTACATCTAAATGACTTACAGTAAATATTTGAGTGTGTTGGTAACCAGCTATTTTTAGATCAGTTATCAAGGATCACCAGTATCAGTCTTTGTGAAACCGGATAACTCAAACGGACTCTGACAGACCTGAAATCACTCTACAATGATAGTTATTCAATCATCTTCAGTTGACTATCAACAAATGTTTAACAAAACATGAAGCACATTACATAATTCGCCCATATTCTGATTGTACACCTGCTCAGGTTACCATCAATAGACTGATAGTTTACTGTCAACAGTGTTACTTGAGGTTGAGTTTAGACTCTCGGAAGTACTTGGTTAAGTTTAGGGTTAGGTTTCCGATTAGTACAAAGGAAAACTAAGTGTACTGAGTTGTGAAACTTAAGAGTATGATGCTGTGTGTTTAAGACAGCTGACATCTTGTAGAGAGTCAACAGTGAACTTCTGACGTAAGTCTCTTACTTGTCTTTGGCTGAGTTTCCGCTGTCTGTAGATTCTCTGCGAGGGACAGATGCGTAACTGGCCTCTGATTCAGACTCTGAA
Source organism: Thunnus thynnus (assembly GCF_963924715.1). Taxonomy (NCBI): domain Eukaryota; kingdom Metazoa; phylum Chordata; class Actinopteri; order Scombriformes; family Scombridae; genus Thunnus; species Thunnus thynnus. Next base: position 24,632,260 of record NC_089524.1, on the reverse strand, counting down.
TGAGCTGTGAAGATCAATAAATCGAGGCTGTTATTTTGAAACGCTTTCACAAAAAACATATCATACTTCAGAACATCCTTTTTGATGTATTCAGCCATAAATTCATAAAGGTAAACACATTATTGATTTACAATACATTTCATTTTGGCCCCAAATTCTTTAAATACAAATAAAAACATGTGGATGCTCCTTCCACAACTATGCTCAATGATCACCGAATCAATACAAACACACACATCGATCGAAACATTGTGTACACACACACCAACCTTTTGGTGGTGGATTGCTGGCAGTGACGCTGGCGGCACTCCATCTTGGCGGCTCCAGCTGGGGCTGCTGGGAAACATCTGGCAGGACTCTGGAAGAGAAGAGAGGGAAGTGGGAGTGAGGGAGGAGGAAGACAACAGTCTCACATCAGTTACGTTTGAGGAGGGGGATCCGTGGCTAATATGATGATTATTGATGAGAGGATGAGACTGAAATGTTGAATATTCACCTTTGTATCTGTGAGGGAAGCTCTCTCTTTGATGGTTAACTGCTTTGTGATTGATCAAAATTAACCATCAGTAGTATTACAAAATTAACCATTGGTGGTATTAGAGGTCTCGCTTGATCTTATTTGGTCATGTTTATAATTAGTTTTAAACATGACGTATAAAACATGCAGAATTTCAAGAACTGATCGATAAAAAGGGGGAACTATTCAACAAATGTTTGATCGGAATATTGCTGCTTCACTGATAAGTGTCCTCTGTTTAATCAACACTTAGCCACATACAGGAGATGGACGTGTTCAGTCAAAGTCACTTTTATTTCATTGGTTAACATAATGCCAAAACAAACACAAACACTTTGTACACAGTCAAAAACAAAAAAGAAGTAAATGCTATAAAATGAGGCTTAAGGCAAAAAATGAGCAAATCAACGAAAATCACAAGACAGAAAGGGGTAACTGAAATTTTAAAAGTAATTAAAAACACATGATTAGCTAATGTTAATAACTTAGTAGGCATGCACAGTCTGCTCAGAGTCCCGGTCGGTGAGCTCTTTCGGGGAGGGGGTTGGGGGTTTGGAGGATGGGGTTGGGCGGACCTTCATCTGTACCTGTATCTGCTGTTGGAGTCCTGGCTGTATGTGGTGCTCTGCCTCTGAGGAGGCCCCAAGCTGCTATCTGACTCGGACTCAGAGTCTGAGAAGAAAGAGAAAGTTAAAATATGTTACATTTGTTTGCCTCCTGCCACAGTGTTTTAAAATACCATCTGATACCAAGAAATGTTTAAATCCTACATATAGCAGCTTTACTGCCACTTAAAAGTTGATACATGCAGTATTTTATTATTAATAAATATTAACAACATTCATGTAGACGGTTCAGCCATCTCCACCATGTTTTCCTACATAGAGCACCTTTCATGTTTTGCTTTATTTGACTGTTGAGGCCTGTTCAGCAGCAAACATTCAAAGATTAAGCAAATATTGTCAAAGAGGTGACACACAAAATCCAGGATGGATCACGAGGACGTTGTGTGTGTGTGTGTGTGTGTGTGTGTGTGTGTGTGTGTGTGTGTGTGTGTGTGTGTGTGTGTGTGTGTGTGTGTGTGTGTGTGTACTGACCTGGGGGCGGGGCTCTGACAGGAGAGTTGACCCTCCTTGGTGGCTCCTGTCGAACGTGGACGGGGGAAGCTCTCAGCCCTGGGTGGGGCAGGTCAGGAAGAACTCTGGTGAGAGAAGAGACAACATTGAAGAAGAGACAGTTAGGACTACTGAAGATTCTGTCTGTCTGATTGGGTTGTTGTAAATGTCTTTGTTGTATTCAGATGTGTAATAACCTCTGGTATATATTTTTTTTATCTTACTCATGATTATTGATTAGATTTAATTCCTCATGTTGATAATCAGCATTTTTTAAATCATCAAATGATTTCTCATTGTCCGTACTTGTATCTGCTGTCTGGGCGGGGGCCATGACTGCGTGGTGGCGGGGAAGCGCTGCGGTCAGAGTCCGAATCTGACACCGGCCTTCGAGGCCGTGAGGCGGAGGAGGAAGTTCGAGAGGTGGTCCAGTTGTGAACTACAGGAGAGGATCGGGGGTTGGGGAGGGTTGACACTCCAGACAGAGTTCTGCAGAAAGAGCAAAACCAAAATTTATTTATTTCTGACGAAGACTTCATAAAGGGAAAGTATCAACTGTGACAGTAGTGCACAGAGAGGATATTTACTCAAAGCGGTACATTCTTCTTCCCTCCCATCTATAATAATTGTGTCACCAGTCAGACTAAACTGAACTGAAACTGATATAAAGAAGTCTCAGTGGTTTCACAGCTGAATATTAAATTCAAAAACAAGAGTACAAAAGAAAAAAAATGTGCTTTCTCACTGTCAGTCCAAAATATCTTCAAGCTGCTGCACTTCAGATCATTCAACTCAGTAAAACATTAACACTTAATATACTTAATACTTGATTTGTCCCAATAAATCAAGTAGTGCATGTAAATGTAATTAATATGTGCAGTATGGTGAAAAATTATGTTTTTGTAGTTTTAAACATTCAAACTACAATGTTTTTTTTGCCAGGTTTCAAGGTTATGAAATAAAAGAATAACTCTGGTTACATTGCCAGAAAAATGTACGATGTTTATCTGTCAGACTTTTCAAATCATCATTAATTCTTGATCAATTTTGAATTTCATGATCAATTATTTGACTACACACGTAGGTATTGAACTGACTTGTATTTGCTGGACTGGTCCTTCATCTCCGGACTGTCTCGTTCTCTCCTGGTGGGAGGAGGAGAGGCACTGCGGTCCGACTCCGAGTCAGACAGAGCTGAAGAAACAATAATCAACAGTGAACATCATTGTGATCTTTTTATTGTCCCACTGTATATGTATATCTACATCTCAGTGTGACTTTCCAAAGGAAATGTATGTTAACGCAGTATCAGTTACATCTCACTCAGGAATTATTAATGTTTCTGTCTGTAAATACTTCTATAAGCAACACATCTCCTTTGCATCACTGGCAGGAGAAAGTAATGCTCTGCAGGACTGACCTCTGCGAGTGGCGTAGCTTCTTGGAGCAGGTCGACTCAAGGTGGAGCGCACAGGTGATGAATCCCGAGACTTAGCTGGAGGAGGTTCAGCTCTCGTTCTGGATTTTTAAAAAGAAGATACAGGAATTCATCAGTGTTTTTATTCTTGAAACAGGAAGAGGGAGACTTTTTTTAAAAAATTAAATTAAATTTAAGTTTTACTGCTTTACATTAGGAGCTGAAAGAATGAATCTGATTCAAACTACATCCAAAAATATGACATTATATTGCTGTAAAATAAAAAACACTGAACTGGTATAGGTTTACAGCTACTACTTCTACTGTAGGTTTATAAGTATAGGTAATGGGGTAGTCGTGCGTACCTGCGTGTCCGTTTCTCTCTGGTGGGTTGACGAGATGCTCTGTGAGAGGGCATGTCAAGGTCTGAAATGTCTGATGGGACACAGAAAACAATTAGTGAAGTCAGGAATTTTGTGAAAGATGATTTGCAGCATGATTCCTTTTACTTTCTCCATCCCTCTGTATCCCCATCCCTCACCCTCCAGCTCAGAGCTGCTGTCTCGGCGGTGGTCGTCTTCACTGTTGGGGGCGCTGTCCTCCACCTCCGGGATGCTGACCAGGAACTTGCGGTTGTCCCTGAGCACTGTCATGGTCAGTTTGCCCCTGCTCTTCTCCACCAGGTGCTTGGTCTCCAGCAGGGAAAGATTCTCTGTCGTCATGCCATTGATCTGATCAAAGGAAACAAATGCAACGTAAAAATAAAAAAACTTAGTCTTTGTTGTCGACTGAGGATTATGTTCCTTCTTATACAACTGATGAATTCTGAAGTGTTTCAGGCTTTTGCAGATTTAATAAAATAACATAGAAGATGTACTGGACACTGGTTTCAGATTAATCAGCTGATCCAAATCTTCACCTTGAGAATGAGGTCTCCCTCCTGCAGCGTGCCTTCCTTTGCAGCTAGGCCTGATTCTGTCATGTGCTTTATAAAGATCTGACTGCCGAGCTTCAATCCATATTCTGCAGAAAGAGGGAGACAATAAAAATACAGTATGAATAAATCAGCACTGGAAAAATACATCATACATCAGTTCTGTAATGAATGTGTGTGAGTAGTCTTACCATCTGTGATTTTCTTTTTAACAAGAGTCGTTCTGATGGGTTTCTCGGCAACGTCCTGTTGCGGCAGCCTCTTGTACCCTGTTGACATTAAGGGTAGTGTGTTTCCATGTCCGTTGCGGTCAGGCGTGGTGCTGCGCGCGCGGTAACGGTAGCGGTTGGAATCTCGGTTGTCGCTGCCATCAGAGTAGCGACGTGCTCGTCTGGGAGGGTCCTGGTCCAGCAGGTTTGAGTGGGAGGCGGCCCGAGACGGCCTGGCAGTCGCCGGGATCTGGATCTTACGAGGCCGTTTCACTGTCTGGAAAAACATGGAGAGGATCCGAGAATAAGAGAGAGTAGTTTTCACCTGTAGTAAAAGCTTATCAAAGTCTTTAGGTGCTTTGGTTGGTGCTCCCTCCATACTCACAACGTTGGCTGTCTTGCCACAACTCTTGAGGGTCTGAATGGTGTAGTTAGAGTGGACGTTCTCCATAGACACTCCGTTGACCATGACTATTTGGTCTTTGGTGCTGCAAGACACAAGCAAACACACATGATTCTGCATCTGTCAGCAGGTTCATGTACTTTGTGTGTTTACATATGCATGCAGTCTGGTGCTCATGTGTCAAGTCTTAAAACAATCATGTGCAAGAAAACTGTCAATTGAAGTCCACTTACAACAGTCGTCCCATGGCCGGTCCATTTGGCAGCACGTCGGACACCACCACAGCTGTATCCCCATTGTCTGGATGAGGTTTGTCTTTGCCTCCTGATATGGCAAAACCGAACCCCAGTTTGGGATCCTGACATTATGAGAGAACGACATAAAAAAAAAAAAAAGGAGATGAGACAGACAGAAAGAGACAGCGAGTACATGACGGTCAGTGAGACGTAAATGAAGAGAAAGAATGCAGGGAAGTAGGCAGGTAGAGTGTGAGTGGGAGATAGAGCGATAGTGGGAGGAAGAGCACATTCCAGCGGCCTTCAGTGTGAAGCAGGAGAGTGAAGAGCCGGCTGGTGCGGTGGGGTGCAGCAGGGTGTGTCACTCTGAATTCCTCCTGGAGTCTGTGCTGCGAAACTGAGAGATCTGAAGTACAGTCCACCTCTGCCCCCGCGAGTCCTTCACAATACCCCCGAAACAATACTGAAAGTGCGTCTGTTCCACACATTGTGGCTCGACTTATACTTCTTAGTTTGAGAAGCCTTTAAGCATAGACTGAACACCACTAATGGACCAAAGACAAACAGTCTGCACTTCAAATTTAGTCTTCTTAATTTCATGTAGATTTTACAAGTGGAAGAGGAAAACACATCAGTATCTTCATCATAACCTCTAACACGTTCACTGCTCAAATAAAGTAGATCATAATTTGACTCTTAAACAAACAACCACTTACTTTGTTTAGTGTTATTGTATGTTGCTCCCATATCGTTAACTCCTCCATGCCTGGTTTCTGGAAATAAAAAAACAACGACAAATTATAAGAATGATTTTATACTTTATCAAAGGAATATTTAACTTTGACAATATTAAATCATAATTGATTAATCTTATTATATTATCCGGCCCCTTACAAGGAGAACAGGTGAGCCTGAGTCGAGCAGGAAGAGTGTGTGTGTAGACTCAACCTGATCTCAGCGTGCTCTCACCTGTCTCAATCCTGCCTGACCGGTATGGAGGAGGGGCTACTGGTACATGTATGTGTGTGTGTGTGTGTGTGTGTGCGCACACAATGTTATGTCCCTTTGGTGCTGCCACCATATAACACCCAGGGCTTGTTCAGTCAGCGTACACAAAGAAAAACAATGAAGACAGACTAAAGCATTTCCTCTTCCAGTGACACAGACGCATTGTGCCTGTTCTACATGTCACATTTCTATGTTGGACACTCTGTAAACAGTCACAAGTCAAATCACTTGGCCCTGGGGTGTGAACACTTTGTAGACCATCATAAAATCTCTAGAAAGATGTTTAATGTTTGTGGGTCACTAACATCTTGATTTCATCTGAGAGTTTTATCAGCGTCACAAATCTTAATGTGTGAATTGTTATAAATGTCAGAGTGGCATTGTGATATCCCCTTCACTCCTCCTTCTGTCTTATTATCCTAGAGACCGGTACTTTTTCCACCCCCAATGGCAGTGTTTTGCATGAACCACTAATTAACAAACCAAAGATGTTAACATGCCTCTCATGATTATCATTTTAAACATACTTGCTGCTTTCAAAACCACGCAAAACAAACTATATTTCACAGAATGAGAAGATTCCCGCCTTGTCCAGCAGGAACGGGTAAAGCCAGATACTCTAGTCAAACACACAGAGATGCACTGTTGTCAAGTGATGAAAAACAACCAGTGTTTTACTCAAACACTATCGTGGAATATGTAGGTCACACAACGAGTATCAATGTTGGCAGTGCAACTTTTACAAGCTAAAAAAGCTCCGTCTTGTCACACACAAACACATAATCAAAAAATAAAATATGAATTTATTGATACTGCAAACAACTTTTTTTATACCAAGTCAATCATAGTTTGGTATTGCTGTAGCAAAAAAAACAAAACACTAATATTTGAGGCGTAGAAATCTCACATATGGATCACCACAAAAATCTCAAACTCGCAGACGGAGGCATCTACGAGTACAGGTGTACAGTGTGTGTGACCTGTGAACAGTAGGCCATTTGTTTGACCAAGTTAATCATAAACCTAAGAAGAAAAAAAACCAGACACAGCTACTGATCAAACTGCTCAAATAAAAGCTGGCTGTAGAGTTCCTAACTGCATGCCAGGCTATCGTTTAACCTGCCACTGATACTTGTACTTGTTTGATATTGTAGTTTCATTGCAGTTAATCATAGCTTCAGGGTGTACAGGCCAGCATGAGCTGAGTGAGTGAGCATGGACTGGCCATGCCTGAAAAGCAGTCAACACAAGTCAGTGAAGGATGAAATAACCAAGTAGCATCTTGTTTGCAGCAGCCTGGATCACAAGCTCCTCCAGACAAAAAGAGTAAAGACAAATTAAATAAACACGGATTAGAAGAGGTAACAACTGAATCAAAAGACGAGCAAAGAGTAAACATGATCATAAAACTACTTCATAACTGTCCTATTGAGGAAACTGAAGGAGGGAAGCTCAAAAGTCAATATGCTGTTGCAACACGTAGCTGCCAAGCGGACGTTTACTCAAACTGGATGGTAAACAAAAAGGTTTATCTGAATCACAGCACACAATACAATATGTCTAACTTTAACATTGGATTTAGGACACGATGATAAAGCTAAATGATGGATGGATACAGAAAAGCAAAAAGTAAGTGTTGACGTGTATTTGATATTCATCTACTGCTGAAGGTAAAGAAAGATAACATGCAAATAGTTACTGTACTCTAAACCCTGTTTCTGTGGAATTCCCTAAAAATTTCCAAAACAAACATTTCAATGAATCAGTCTGTCATACTGTACAAGATCTAGAATAAATCTGATATATATCCAATAATAACTAGCACAAAGCTAAGACAGGTCAACTACACAGATGTCAAAGTTAACAATGATTTGCTGATATATGCCTGGTTTACATCCGCAGCCTCTCTGACACTCCTGCACCTGCCACCGTTAGCTGGGAGCTCCCACAGCTCAGCAACACATCATGTCCTTTGTTCATTTAACTGTTACGTTATTTCAGGCAGGTTGCACACTGCTATACTGTAAGCCCATTAAAGCTTTGTATTCCTTGTTCTCCACTTACCGCTTGGTCTTTGAACCTTACTTCCATTTCCCACTGAGATTTCTAAGCTGAACAAAACACCTGCGGCCCTCGGCGCTCAACAAACAGCCAGTTCTTTATATTCCATATGGCATTACTAAGAGCAAAACAACCACAGATCCCACAGTTATCCAACTCCAGTTAGTTCCTCCTCATATCAGCTCTGAGTAGATGGTGGCTGCTGTCCAGCAGAAACCTGATCATCCTGCTGAAATTATTGTAATATGACCAGCTGTGGTGTTTCTTTTTCAGCGGGGAGAAAAGAAAAGAAACATCTAGGAGGGACCTCACCTGGAGCGCTCCTCCCCCACCTGGCCTTTGCCCACTCACACAGTCACTCTCTGGTGCCCTCCAATAAACATGGATTTACGGTGGAACCGCACTGTCTTCACAAACAGTGAAAAAATGTCATAGTTTGTGTAATCACAGGAAGATATGAAGTCCTACATCAGACTCACATGTTAAAAAAAAAGACTTTGGAAATTTAAGGCTATATACAAAGAAATCGATGAAATTGTTGTTGATTCTTGAACCACAAAGTTCAAATGTAACCGTTTTTAAGTTAAAAATATATATTTTTTTACATGTAAAATGATATATTCTGCTTTTTGCAACGTATTTTGTTATACAAAACTCATGACGTCTTATGCAAAATTTTATACACAGTTCCTGCAATGTCTACATGCCTCATTTGTTTGGCTGCAAATCATATCTATTTTGTGTTTTCAGACTTTTTTTTTCAAACAATCAATTGATCTTTAAATCATTTGGTCTAAAAAATGTCAAATAATGACAAACAAAAGTCTTCAAATTTTAATTTAGGATTACTTAGTTTCTCAGCTGATAAGCAGCCAATAGCCTCACATGTTTAATAAAGCCAGACTAAAGTGTGGGAAGCCAGTATCACTATAGATAACTTATCACAGGTCATTACTAGCGTATACTATGTGTCAGCAGATATAGAAATTGCAGCACAGAAATGCTAGATAGACTGCATTAATGTACACATTTCACACTTAAATCTCCTGTTTATTCCGTTGATTGTTTATGTAGAAACTAAACACAGGCTGATACGTTATTGTCAGATTTTTTTAAGTAGAAATGTGGAAACTTTAAGATCTTAAAATTAAAAATTTAACTTCTTTGGGCTTGAATAAACCATGACCAGCCAACATACATTTGTAATGATGTCAAAGGATTTGTGGGGTTGACAACATTTAAAAGGTTGAGGTTAATACTGCTGCTCTGTTACTGAACTATGAAGAGTAACTGCAAACTGCTCTAGTTCAATACAAATAAATTAAAGATGCACAAACACTTTTCTGGTAACAGAATCTATAACAAGACAGACAGCAGTAGCTAGTATTAAGAGGATGGAAACAATATATGTTGTTACAGTACTATACATCCACTTACAGGCACCACCAGCAGTGGTGGCGGAGACTCCGGGGGCACAGAGCCAAAGTGCTTCATTAATTTGATTCGCTGCGTCAGATTCATGCTGATAATACTGTTGTGGTTCCTCTTCTGTTAAAAACGCCGGCTGACCAACTGAGTCACTTGATGTCTGACAAATACAGTACTGAAAAAAAAAAACTCCAGAGGTGAAATGGATCAGTGCAGGCCACTAAATGACCTTGCTGTGTGTATCTCTGTCACACACGGTCATGTCTGCAAGTCCCCAAAAGACAAACAATCCACAGGAAGATGCGTCATCAGTAAGACGCTGAAAAGTATTAAACTTAAAATCTAAAAGATAAAAATAAAAACAACAACAAGTTGACATTCCTTCCTTCCAACAGATTCTCAGATTTTCCTCAGAGTTATGCTGCTTCCTCAATTATTCCAGTTTTGATGGGTTCACAGGGTCAAATAGGTCCACTTGCTCCCACCGTCAGTGGTATGTGTGCCTCTTGGTTAACTTGCAGTCTTTCCTACAAGGCAACAGCAGGTCCCAGGCTGCTGGCTGAGTTTCAGTCTGCTGGCTGCTATGGTTACGTCGGGGGTATGAGAGCACTGGGCTGTTAATAATTGACGGGGTGTTTGCTACACTATAGGTTTGCTTGCCCTGAGTAAAGTTTCCTGGGTTCCTACACAGGCCCTGCTGTGTTTCAGGATCAGGAAATAGCACAGCTTAGATGGTATCTCTCCTTCATGGTTAACATTTATGCACGCCCCAAAGCATGGGCGTGCTGCAATCTCTCTCTGTTGACTGATTATCAGCGGCCTGCTTCGTCAAGATTACAGTTTGAACTATTACTGTATCTTGTGCCAAACTTGTTCAGGAGGAAGAGAGCATTTTTGTACCAAAAGGGTAAACCTACACCATCCACAGACTGAATATACAAACGGGCCTGTTTGAAAATAAGTGGCAGCTACATAACAGATGCAGGATCCTTGGCTTGGGTTCAGCTGGGTGTAACAGCTGGCCGCTGGTCAGCCAGAGCTCCGGTACTGAATTATTTATGGATCTGTATAAAATTAACCACTACTGTTACCAAGACAAACACTTAACGTAGGTGTGCTCCCTAAAGTAGGTAAACAATCACTCATTCCTGTGTTAGGACTTAGTCTGTTCCAACAGGCCGCTATATGTGTTTCTGTCCATTTAGATTACAGCCACTCATGTTGGCCAACATGCAAACTATTGAAGTGCTCAACTCCAGAGCACCTTGTTCCACCGCAGCTCAGCTGAGAGATAAACTTAAAGCTATACCATGAACATAGAGACACAACTGGAATTTGTCAACACTGCATCATCCAAACAAGCTACTCTGATAAATATTGATGACTGATAGACATACAGCTTTAAATAGACATCAACATTTAGAGGTTTGTGGTTAATGAGGAATAGCAAAGCTTCTCTGTGTAAATATGGAGCTTTGGAGGACAAATACTCCAGAGGTTTACAGAGTGGCTATAATTACACAGGCTCCACTAACAGTGGACTTACTCATGGCATGTACTGTCAACAGTGTTTAAGTACTGCAAACACCTACTTTATAGCTACCTGGACTCCCATACAGATGTCTTCACTTGAGTTATGTGAAAACCAAGTACAAAAAAATTCTTAGATGCATTTTGATTCTCTGATCAACAATTCAGCTTCAATGAACACAAAAAAGACAAATAAAACTTAAAAGATAAAATTCTCAGAGCCCAAGGTGACGTCCTTAATTGTGTTGTTTTGCCCCGACCAACAGTCCACAAGTCAAAGATATTCAGTTTACTGTCATAGAGGACTAAAGAAACCAGAAAATATTCACATTTGAGAAGCTGGAATTAGATAATTTGGAAATTTTCTTCCTAAAAAAATGACTCAAAATGATTAATCTATTATCAAAATAGTTGGCTATTGATTTAATAGTTAGCAACTAATTGATTGGCTTACTTTTACTGTGAAATGTAATACACAAGTGCACCATGTGCAATACCTGGATGTCTCAAGCACTTTTATGATCGTTATGAATGATGATGTGATCGTGAATGTGGTTATAAAGCCATAGAAACTGTGTCAACCTTGTGAGGCGATTTCCAGACATCACACACACACACACACACACACACACACAAACACACAAACACACACACACACACACACACACACAGAAGGGGATTTGATGGGAGATGACGCAGGTGATGGTTTTTAAAATAAACCTTTAGCACTGACCAAAAAGCTTCATTTAACTCAAGATGTTTTGTTTTTTTTAAAAAGATACAGAAAGCTCAAGCTATAAGACAATTTGGGTTCCTGAAGGCACAACAATGTCACAGGGAACTTTCTAGTATTAAAGGATGAGTCATCTGTAATTAAACCATGTAGACCTACTATGTATATCAGCAAACACACACTGGGGTCATAGTGAAAGGAAGACGCAGCTGTTTGGGAATGTAGAGTCGAAACTATTGTGAAACTCCGTCAGGCAGGTAGAAACTTGCATGTGTGGCAGAACCAGTAAGGTGAGGATAAAGAAAGAGGGGCTAGCAGCTGACTGTCACCAACACACACACACACTAAGTGCACCCAGCCACGCGCCAAAATATGTGAGTGAAAACAACCACAGCTGAAACATAAGTCTCTACTTGCCCACAGCCAAGAGGAAGGAAAAAGCATTGAAGTTAATTAAACTTCCAGTCTTAAGCTAACTCGCAGCTAGCTCTGTTGCTAACTGCTACATCTTTTTAAGTGACACAACAGCTAATTAACACACATGCTTTTAAGTTTTTCTTGAAATTACTTCGGTAAAATATTTCAATAGTTAAGAGTATATGTATATTCACCATCCTGCCGACAGACTGATGATGTCGACCTAGAAACACCTGACAGAAGTGAAACTATCTCACCTGTAAACTTCCTGTCTGCGGGTTTTCGTCCAAGTTCAAAACGTCTCGTCTCTAAAATCCTCTTCAAAGTCTCAGTCGCTCGTCTTGACTGCTGTCTGTAATTTCTGTAATAGAAAACTTTCTCCTAAATCTTCCTGACAGGTTCCTGAGGCGTGGCGTTGACGGGTAAACGTACAGGTGAGTTTCACAACGTCATCACGTAACTGTAACGTCACACGCATAAAGCACCCTGCCCCTCTCATAAATCCTCTTCCCAGTTTTGGTTGTGATAAGACATACAATATATTTTATGATAGTGATATTTAACTGAACATGAATGAAGGCTTCTTAGGCGTGTTTACAGTTAATATGTGAATTTCTGGCTTTGTTTTGCTTTGAAAACAAGAAAAAAGAGAAGTAGTTGTAGATTGATGAGGGAAGAAGCCCCCCTTAAGAACATTGTTAATGTACTGAAAAGACACCAAGTGTTTGAATGTGATTTTAGCGTGTGCAGTAGTATTATGCATAAACCAACATAGTTTGTTGAGTAATATATTGGTAGCTTATTAAATGTAGCTCTAAAAACAAAAACATGAGCTAAAGGGGCATCTTACCCCCCTACCGGGGCAAAGCCCCCCTATCTGGGGTAAGATGCCCCATACGAGTCATTTTGATTTTAAGTATCTACAGACTGTAATTAACATAATGCATACTGACTCATTTCTCTCATACATTAAGTAAAATAACATCTTTTTGTAAAGACCAAGTTTATTTAAATTGGCAATTTTAATGAGGTTTAGCTTTAAATGGCCTTAAACAAAGCAAAATAACAAATAGTCTTTCAATTTTGTCAACATTTCTACATTTTGAAGACAGGTCAATGACTAAATTACTGTAGATTGTTATATTCTTCACTTATATATTTTTTTTATCTGAATGCTAATTGTAGTTAGCTTAGGTTTTGCTAACAGCAAATAAGCTAGTAGCATTAAGACTGCACTGAAAAATATGGGGCGGGGGAAGATGCCCCCAGGGCGTTTGGCCACAAACCATTAGGGGCCATCTTGCCTCAGAAGTGATTTTTTTCCCACATTTTTATCATTATCATAAAAATCCATTTTATTTTTTGCTCCAAATTAATGAATGACTCCCCACATTCATCTCGTAACAGAATACTAAAATGTTTTTCTGTTTGCCTTTGTTAAAACACACAGATCCTTAAAATCCAACAAGGAAAAATTAGATCAAGTTACCTGAAAATCTGTTCATGTGCTGAACTCTAAAACAGAAGAAAGTAAGATGGATGTTTACAAATAGAAGCTTTTACTGAACACAGAGACATCAACGGCCCCAGGGGGCATCTTCCCCCATCTTACCCAGGTAAGTTGATTTACAACAGGCAGCAGAAACTTCACAAATGATACAGTAACACTGACATAAACCTCCTTTTATAACAGTTTACTACCTTAAATTGTATAATGTCCCTGTGCTTTATGTTCTATTATAAGAACTTTATGAGATATGAACACATTTGTATAAAAGCAATCTACTGTGTAGTGTCTGGTAACTAAGTGACCTGGTTTCAGGCTCATGTTTTGCAAGTGTATGCATGCTTAGATTTTGAGATGAGGGGCCCTTTGGACTCACATACCTAAAAGGCCCTTTGTCCTGTCTAACAGCCCCCACCCCAAAACTATGTGTTTGCTATGACATGTTCAAAGTCAAGATTTTTTTCAGATGACTTTTGAGTCAATCCTTTGACTCCCCAGCAAGAAGTATTAATAACAGTCTCTTCACACAGGCTGTAGAGCCCCAGGGTCTGTGTACGGTGGGCCTGTTCAGTAATTTATCTACTGTGCAACATTCATCAAGTGAGGCCTGTGTTTAAGTCAAGTCAATTTCAAGTCAATTTTTATTTATAGAGCGCCAAATCACAACAGAAGTGATCTCAGGGCACTTTTCACATAGAGCAAGTCTAGACCATACTCTTTAATTTACAGAGACCCAATAGTCCCCTGTGAGGAAGAACTTGGCAGCAGTGGCAAGGAAAAACTCCCTTTTAACGGGAAGAAACCTGGAGTGGAACCGCACTCTTTAATGTGACACTGCAGCACATCAGAGGAAGAAACTAATACATTCATATATATGTTCATATATGGTGTGAACATAAAGTTTGTGGTTGGCTGCTGAGTGGATGTTTGAACATTTCAGCCATCACATTTTATCAGTGATGGAAGACATATTGAGATGCTTAAAGTACTTATTATACAGCAGAATGGCCTCTGTCAGTGTTATATGACTATACATTAGATTATTATTATTGATGCATGTAAGCAGCTTTTAACTGTAGCGCTGCAGCTGTCAAGGGAGCTGATTTAAACTCCTCTATATAAACTGTTGTGTCTAAGCTGTACTTAAGTACTTAGTTGCTTTCCACCACTGCATTTTATTGCAGTTTCATTTAATCTCCTCAGTCGATCAGCTTTAATGTCATGTGTTTAAATAAGTGAAGAGTGATGTCACACGAGGTGGCTTTTCACACACAAACCCAGCCGGTAGACCTCCAGCAGTTGGGACAAAGGTTTTCTCCTGAGCTGGACGAGGTAGAACGGGACAACCCAGATGAATAAATGAAACTCAGTTTCAGCAATCTTCAAGTTTTTATTTGTTTACAAAGTTAAGATTGCAAGTTCATATAGTCCTTCCTTTAATGAGTAGAAAACCTTTTTAAAGAATTAGTCAAAAGGCACAAATTTTACAATATATACATTTGGATCTAAATTATAAATATATAGAAAACAAAAGCACAACCCAGAATAAAAGTGCTGAACACAGTTTCTTTTTTTTTCTTTTTTTTTTACAGAAAAAATAGGCTTTGTTTTAAAAATACATACAATCAGTAGCATGTTTTTTGTTTCATTTTTTTGTTAGCAATAAATTATTTGAGAGTGATAACATTTATAGAATATGCAAACGGTGGAGAAACGAGAAAGATGGTTACAGTATACACGGAGCAATCCATCATAGATCATCAGAAACACAACAAGCTTGCAACGCTCAATCATAACCAACAGAGAACAGTAACTTGATTATGCCATTCTTAGTGCAAAATGATAATAAAATGATAAAATGCCTAACTATACTAGTGAAGGATTCTTTAAAAGAAAAACGCTTTTTTTCCTACAAATGCGGTCCATATCCCTCAAATGCATAAAGCTTTATTTGCGTGGCTATAAAACAGAAATTGAAGGCAAATCTTTTGTAGACTGTGATGTCTGGGAATGTGCCTGATGAGGAATATTAAAAGCAAAACTATTGAGGATACAAAGAACACATGCTATTATCAGATGCTACGAATAAAAAGTGATGCAAGAACAAGAATTCAGAGATACTGTGAGCAAGTCAGTCTGATCCAAAACATGTTGCACTGAGGGAGGCTGAAGGCTTGGACAGATCAATTGCACATTTCAGTATTAATCCAGGTGCGAATTGACTCAAAAAATATCTGTCAGCTTTAACATGAATTACACGTCCAACAACTGCAACACAAATAATAATAAAACTGTCCACAGAAAATAATGTTCCTTAAAAAGAAACAAACTTTGATCTTTGCCCTAAGAAGGCATAAACATTTAGAATCACTGACATTTTCACAAGGACAAAACGACAAACCCATCACATTAAGTCTAGAACATAAATACAGCAAGAATCACAGCACAGAGTTAAGAAAAAACATAGGACATGTACTGGTTAGTTTCACCACTGTTATAAGGGGAAATGATATATTTCTGCTAACGCCCCACCGTTACACCTTTTGTAGGTTTCTTCCTGAGATTGATAAAAGATCTGATATTATAGAACAAGTAACTTTAGGGGTGTCTGTGGAATACTTTGGTATCTCTCTGCAAACTCAAGGCCTGACAAAGGTCTACAAGTTGGAGAAACAATTCTACTTGAGAAAAGCAAAACTGAAATGAGCAGAAATGAATCCAGACACTGTACAGCAGTACAGAACAGTGCAATCTTATTTGGTGGCAGGTTTTAATAGAATTTGTCTTATAGTAATCTTGAAAACTAGAAACTTCCCTGACCAAACATTTCATTAACTATTCCAATA
The DNA here is from genome assembly GCF_963924715.1 of Thunnus thynnus. Classification (NCBI taxonomy): domain Eukaryota; kingdom Metazoa; phylum Chordata; class Actinopteri; order Scombriformes; family Scombridae; genus Thunnus; species Thunnus thynnus. Next base: position 24,615,899 of record NC_089524.1, on the reverse strand, counting down.
ATAAGCAGGATAACATATCTAAAATCTAAATATCCCTTAAATATAAATAACAATAATTTTTATAACAACTGACTAAAACATCAAGAACGCATCGCGTTCATCTCGTGAAAACTTACTATACAAAGGTTTATGCATTTCAGAATCTGATTAACTAAACTATGAAGCACAACAGAAATAAGAAGATTCATACCATGCAAAGGTAACCACAAAGCTTTGCCTGTTGAGCGTAAACAGTACTTAGGCATTTGTGTTTCATAACAAATAGAATACGGTTTTATTGCTTTTTGATCACTTGAACTTATCCCGGCGTTTTGTCATGAATGAACTACAGTGCATTGTTTTCACACAAAGATGGCCAGATCTTACAGGTTTTAAAAGATGTATCATCATACACAGTGAATATTACAAATCTGCACGTTTCAGATGTTTTTATAGCCTTGACGCCTGAAATGAAAACATTCAATCTGACATTTGTTCAATTCTGAACTCTTCTTGTACCCAGCGTTCAAAAGTTACTGCTATTATCAAAGCAAGATTTTAGTTTAAAAACAGCAGGATTTTGCTTTTCAGACTCAAGACAATAAAAACTGGAACATTTTTTAATACCTTGTTATCCACTGTAATTAATGACTGAAAACAAATATTTTTATATCCATGTTGGTCAAAATGACACAAAAACAACTACGCAATCGAGACTTTCCTGAGAAATTTAAAATCAAATCAAACCAGGAGTCACATCACTAAATGTTATCGTCAGCTCTAAAAAAAGGAAAAAGGGGGAGGGAGGGTGAGATATATTTTTGGACATTTTTTTTTTATCCATGCTGCTCAATAATCCATGTCATACTGACCCTTGCACATCGCCTTTTCACCAGGGACAGACAGGAGGACACAGATAAAGGACAAGTCTGGCTCCACAGACAATCATACGAGCACATACAGGCTTAATGGAGGCTTCTTCCTGAAACACACCACCAACATAGTGTAACACCAACGACAACTGACTGACTGAGGGGGCTAAAAGTTAAATACAAATATACCATATTAAATTAAAATGAAATCCAACGCTCAAGAGTACAAATCTATACATTAGGCTACATTGATTTTTAAAGACTGCATTTATAGATTTCTCCAAAGGCACTGTTTGCAACAGCAGACTGCTCTTCCTCTCCCTTTTTCCTCACACTAGTGTTCATACAAGCAGGGAGAGAAACAAGAGGGAGCATGTAGAAGAAATGAAAACTGAGGCATTTCATGGCTAACCAGCTAAAAAGGTGATTTTTTTTTCTCTTGTCTTCCAGTTCAGCACTATCTTTTGTGTCACTCAAACCAAGCCTTGCATACAGCCTTGTAATTCTCAAGACAGACGGCCATGAAACGAAGTAACGGTAAAGCAAAAAGTCTAAAAGATGTGGTTTTAACTGGTGAAAGGCATTTAGAGCTTCCAGCAACTTCACCAATCATACCTCGTAAAGTCAGCAGCCGGAGGTTTGTTCTAACACAAGGATTTCCTCGATGAATGAGCTTTTTTTTTGTTTTGTTTTTTTGACAGGTCGAATGAATAAAATACAGTTATAATGGGGTTTTTTTGCCTTTTTTTTTTTTTTTTTTTTTTTTTTTTCTTTTTTCCTTTTTTAAACAGCTGCCTTTCACTGTGGAGGACACACTTTGGTGCAGAAATCTGATATTGATCGAGCCCGCTATCACCTTAACAGCCTCGAGCGGGTTGAACGCTACAGGTGGACAGAGAAAAAGGTGAGCCGAGCGCAGGACAGGCAGTGACGTGACTATAGGCCCTGAGGGGAGAGGGAGTAGGTCCGAGGGTGCGATCATAGACAGCAGCCAACGACACACGATCTGCTTTAAAAGACAAAACGAAAAATACCTAAAGGAAAACAAAAAGTCCGGATGAGCTGTTGCTGTTCAAAGGTCTTAGTCTTGTTGCCGGTAGTGAATGACAGACTTGCGGTCTGGTCCGGCCTGTAGCATGCTGTTCAGAGCCTCGCGGACGTCAAGAGCGCCGGAACTGCAGTGGCCGTTGGGTAAGGAAAGAGAGTCTGATTGGGAGAGGAGATAGTTGGAGGGGAAGTGAGAGGAAGAATTGGAGAACAGAGAAGAGGAGGGGGACGGGCTGGAGAAGAGAGAGGAAGACGATGATGGTGGGACGAGTGTAGGTGCTGGCAGGAGGCTGGGGGAGGCGTGAGGGACCAGGTTGTTTGTCACAGAAGAGGAGGAGGACGTGGAGGAAGAGCCGGAGGAGGTAGAGGATGAGGGGCTTTCTGTATGGGTATCTGGGGGGACAGAGGCAAAGTTCAATAAATCTAGTATGTCTTGGTGGTTATTGGCCATCAAGCTGTGGTTCTGCTGCTGTGTGGCCTGCAGATGTTGCTGCTGCTGCTGCTGCTGCTGCTGCTGCTGCTGCTGCTGCTGTTGCTGTTGCTGTTGTAGCAAAAGAGGCTGCTGTATTTGTGCAGCATGCTGGGTATTCGGTGCATTCTGAGGGATCAGAGACTCGAGATTTAAGTCATCTCCGAACACTGCGTGTGTCAGATGTGTGTCCAGATTCAGCCCGCCCTCTGTGGTGTCTGGGGAAGAGGACGGTGAGCCCACAGTCAGATCCAAGATATCATCCAGGGGATTCTTGGAAGACATGTTGGGAGACAGCGCGGTCTGATGGAGTGGAAGAGACTGGTTCTTTAGTTGTGGAATAGAGGGTAAGAAGGACTGGGAGTAAAACTGGGTGAAATTGGGGTTGGGGTTGACCGTGTTGGGCAGACGGCCCTGGTTGTTGTTGTTGTTGGTGGAATTGTTGGGCCAGCTGTTATGAGTCCTTTGCTGGGTTTGGCTGGGATTTCTCTGTAAGGACAACATTATATTCTGGGAGGGCTGCTGTAAAGTGGGCTGGGCTTGCATTCTCAGTAGCTGAGATATATTCGCAGGTTGCGTCCTTGGCAGAGGGTTTTGGTTATGTTTCTGTTTGAGGATCTGGCTCTGGGCGAGAATGAGGGACTGGTTGAGCATGGGTTTCTGGCTGAACAGATTTTCCAGGAGGTGTTTGTTCTCCTGCTCCATTTTACGCCTGTGCTCCTCAGCCTGCCGTTGCTCCACGGCCTGCTTCTCCTTCTCCTTGCGCCTCCTCTTCACCTCATCGTCCATTTGCAACAGCTCGTCGCGTACGCGGGCCACGCAGTTCTCTGGGATCTTGATACCTGGGACAAATGAGAAGCACATTGATGTTACAGGTGTAAGTGAGGTCAAAACTGAGACTTTACCAAATTATCTGTGAACTGAACACTTTTCAAAACCAGATCTTCCTACTTTACCTATTTCATTTAAACTTGATAATGAATGATGAATAAAAATTAACATATCTACGGTGTATTTTTTTCTTTTACATGTTTATGAAAATGGTCCAGTGCACAAAGAAAAATAGACCATGCACTGTATCTGCCTCCTCCTACTGTTGGGTTAACATGGTCAAGCTGAATTGAAACTGTGTTGCAGGTCTACCAAGTGTCACTTATTGTTAATGTCGTGCTAACAAGAGTTCACAGGAAATGACATTTTCATTTCCTCAATTTGTCATAAATCAGTGTCAGCACATTATCAGCATCACATTGGGCTAATGTGAAAAACTCTGGGCTAAACATTAGTATTTGCAGAATATTCTTACCCATATAAAGTCTGAAAATTTAAAAACTTGTACATGTTTATTGGTGAAAAAAAGATCACTTGTGTACTAACCGACTTGCTTGTTATGCTGCTTGGTTTTAAGGCGAACAATCTGCAGGATGCTGGAGCTGGTGATGTCGGACACCACATCAGATACGCGCTTCCACACGCGCAACAGAGCACCACACAACATGTGGTACTGACGGAGGCGCATGCCCTGCAGACACACCTGACCTTCCTCGATTATCTTACACTTCCCATTCCTAGGGAGAGGACAGAGAGGAAAAAGTCAACTCTTTTACGAATACACCTAAAGAGCCGCACATTTCTTGCACATTCGTCTTTCAGGAAAACTGTATGACAGGTTGAGGGACTGACTGGCAATCATGCTCTATCTCTATCAGAGACAGCTCCATTCTCACATTTTAAAGATAGTTCAATAATCATCAGAGGGCACATGTGAGACTTGGAGGTTATTTCTTCATGACTAGTTCCTCAGGTGATCTGCAAATCCTTGGGAATGGCATCTAAGCTTAGACCTCCCTCATAGGACTAGCCTGATTGGATCTAGAGAGCCATTAATCCCAAGGGAGGCTGTGGATTCCTGCTTACCAGTTGGCATGGCTACACTTCTTGAAGGAGAAGTTGAACTGGTTCTCCCAGACGTCCTTGGCGTCCTCTGGAGTCACCTGGAAAAGGGGGAAAAAAAACACAGAAATCAGCTCAGAACTCACTTGTTGTATCCACAATTTGTTCAATATTTAACAACAGAGAAACTTTAATAATTATGAGCTGCTTTAAACTTCCAACTACAACTAAAGGTCATATCAGTTTTATCGCATTTCTAATCATTCAGTGTGTCAGAGGAGATGACTCTTGTGTTCAGTGGTCATGAAATGAAAGGTCATTAATCATTTTGTTGTTAAAAAAAGAGTTTAGCTTTAATTTAAAAAAACATGAATATAAAGGAACTTCATCACCTACTTTGACCCATACTTTTAATTCTTATTCATTTCATTGATTATGTTCTTGTTAATGAGTCTGTAACATTGCCACACTGTACTAGTCATTGACAGATTCTGTACTCTTCCATGGCCACAAGGGGGCAGCAGACTCCAAATATTTATTTATATATATACACACACACACACACACTATATCCTTAATAATCCAAACAATGAAAGTTGATAAAGAGGAAATTATGTGTCCATCCTGAATATGTCCAACTAGATGTTCTGTCAAAACCTCCCCTTAATCAGCATGGATTTTTCTCAACTGTGTGGAGACATTATATAATATATACTAGATGCCAATATACACAGACACAACTATTAACCCAACAATACAATGACAATCAAGCCGTCACCTTCCGGTAACGTTGCTGCAGGTTGTCGAGGCTCTCAGGGTGGGTCTGCTTGCCGATGTTGGGCTTGTAGACAATGAAGTTCTTGCCTCGTCCTTGTTCAGCTAGCAGCACACATGGGTGGTTACCTCGCAGCTGTGGGGAAGCAGTACAGACAGTGAATTCTCTTGCTAAGTGTTTCACAGTCTTAGGTACTAAGAAAATCCTTTCAGTGGACATTCATTGCTATTCTGTGAAGTCTGGGTTACATAATAAATCCTATACATCCAGTTTGCTTATTATAACATGGATTCACCTTCAAAGACAGGTAGAATCCCTCTTCAGAACCGCTGAGCTTCAGTGACCTGTTGTAGGCCTCATCCCAGGGCATACCTCTGTCCACACTGATCTACAGGGGCAAAAAGATCAAGAGATTAAAGCAGATGTCCTGTGAAACAGGAGGGGGGCCAAGCAGCCATGCAAACACACACTGCGGACATGTAGGTGAGAGACTCTTGCATAGACACCCAATCCAATCTAATTTCAATTTAAAAACACACAATCACACAGATATACAGTATAGGTCAATAAAATAAATCATCCATCAGTCATGCATGTTCCCAACACTCTCTCAATACTTGCTAAACTGGTACAAGCTGTGCAGCATTCTGTTTGGGTGCCAGCTTTGAAATGTCAAACGCAGGTTACGTTTGCAGCCTGCAGCCAACAGCTAAAAGCAGAAGACACCAGTAATTATCCTGTTCTCACCTCCCACTAGTGTCTAGGCTCCTCAGCCCCAAGCTAAGCCTGTATGATCACAGTCTAACTGCTAACAAAGTGACATCAATCATAAAATCCCACACCGAAGCTACTTGAGTTACGTCTCGGTGTGCAGGTTATGTGAATTATATAGTTGTATACAAAAACTGTTTGCAGTGTAATCCTTATCAAAAAATTCTTTTTAAAAGTTTTTTTTTTTTGGCTTTTTTATTGCCTTTAATTGATAGTGGGCAGAGAAGAGGCAGACAGGAAATGAGGGGAGATAGAGATGGGTATAACATTCAACAAAGGTCCCTGGCTGGAATCAAACCGGGGATGTTGCAGTTATGAGGCATGCGCAGCAGCCATCTGGCAACCAGGGCGCTCCAAAAATTCTTAAGAGACTGATTCTTAATCTGTGAAGATTGCCTAACTGCCACTGATCATCAACTTTTCATTGTTTTGGTTTTTTGGGATCTTACATGTTCTCCTGGATTCAACTCACATGAGAAAGCACATGGTTTTCATTTTTTGGACATCATATATATTCAAAGAATCTCTTCTGGGTCACTCTAGCTTTCTTGGCAGGTACAACAAAGAAGTGTGCATTCTGACCATGACAAAGGTCACATCATTTGTGTGATGTGTGATGCTCCACGATCAGCCTTTATCTGTAAATGTGCCTGTGCTCATCAGACTGCCTGCTGCCCCTCTTGAAGCTGCTACATCATTCTATTCTCGTGGCTATCAGAATACAGCTGCCCACATATCCACATACCTTATAGAGAACAACTTGTCCGTCCTGAGGGTTTCCGACTGTCAAGAAAGTTTCCTGCTTCTCTTCATAGATCTCATCGTTACCTGGGGCAAGGTCTGTCAGGGACACGAAAGAACAAGTTAACCAAAACTATTACTCACATTTGACGATTAAGAATCATCTTAAAACAATCCAATATGAAGGATGTTGACAGAGATAATTGAAGAAAGGAACAGCAAACATAGGTCAGTGTTCAACAAACATTATTGAAATAATGGATTTATAACTGGTGCTTTTTAGTGAGACCTAAAACCATGTCTAAAAATTTCTGGGTTGCACTTGACCTCCATACCTAGGATTCCCATGTCATATTTGCCCTCCTTCTTGTCCTTCTCGATCAGGTAGTCAAAATTGTCAGTGAAGTACTGGAAGAGATGGTTTTGCTTGTGAACCTCCAGGCCCAGGATGCGATTTAGGAACTTGGTGATGCTGCAGTCTGGGATAAAAACACAACACAGTACAATTAATGCCAGACAGATGAACACAGCTGAGTTAAATTTCACAGGAGGTGGCCTGAGTTGACGCATTCTGGCACCACTGGCATAAAAGTTGCCTGCATGCTCCTGAGTACTCTACCTTTCTCAGTATTGATCCCAAAGCGAGGCTCCCTACAAAAGATGCCCACGTCCATCATTCCATGTTTCATATCTAAAAACAAAGAAAAACATATTGATGAGGATCAAACACAGAAAACGTTGTGCTGGTGAAGCTGTTCTCTGTCCACAGATGCTGACAAATCTCAAACATACCTCTGAAGAACATGGATTCACCCCCAGGGTAAGTTTTGGGAGGGGGCACCTTGTTATCTATGTGGCCAAGAATTGCTTTGGTGATTTTATCCAGAGCCTTGGTACCGTACTGCAAGAAAAAGGAAAACGTAATCAATAAATTCTCTCAGAAGGCTCATTTGGCAACTTACAATGAATGTAACAACAAGAGATCATGTATACCACTAAGAGTGAAAAAAAACCTTTAATTGTTTAAGTTAAAAAGAGGCTTCATTTCACAGTTGAGGGGCTTTTAAGTTTTCCTACCTTGTTCTCGAAATTGTACTTGCTCAGGTCTCTGGATTCAGTGGCTCTTCTGTCTCCATGGGTTAATGCACCCTGCAAAGTGGATTAGCAACAGTATTATTACTAGTATTAGCAGTATTAGGTTTACAGCCTTCAGAGCATCATCACACTAATACAGATTGACACAGTGACATGGGATAAATCTGTGTTTGCTGTTGATAGGGAATGGGCCAGCGTGCATTATCCAACCTGGCTTCACTGCTCAGGTCATTGTGTGATAGCATTCCTACATCTTATAAAAGGATTACTGTATACTTACTATACAATTATTGCGGGATTAATATGACCTTAGAGCAGATAATAGCATTGACTTCCAGTCGTTTCAACCATCAATTCTACTCTTCTCAATCTGAGAGATATTTGACATGATTGTAGAATCACTGTGTTAACTTTTTATAACATTGCCAAATTAAGGAAGTGTAAAAAATTATACAACTTCATTCACATGTTTAATCTCAATGGTTAACACTGCGGCTACCACTTTCAATGAACTGAGATTTCACACATCCGCTAAGCAAATATTATTCTGTAATTCACCAGTGATAGGGTATAGAACAGTACAGTCATGAACATCTGTCAAATAATCAAGGATTTAACCTTTGACAATATATCTCATATGAAAGGGTCACATTTTTTAGACAGAGGTACATTTTCTCTGCATCAAACAGCAGCATGTGAAAGTGTCACTCCATACACGAGATAGTGTGATTATATAGCCTGGTCTCTGTCCAGGGTGTCAGAGGAAATCAATGAGCATGATGTATGAGGTAGAACTTCTTTTGCGGCCTACTGACAACATTTTGTATCTCAGGCGACATTTTGCACAATGACAACTTGAGACATGAGACAACTGAGACAGAAATCAATTAAGAGAACATTTTTGTTTGACCACAGCCATATTCTGTTGTCTTTCCGTTTTATTAACCTTTCATAGGAACTGCGAGGGAGGTGATGGGAAATGTAGAGGAAGCAGACTCGACAGCAGACCAGCCTTGTAGCCAGCTGCTGGCTCTGCCCACACAGAAAAATGCCTTGAGATACCAAAACAAAGGGATGTCTTAGCCAAATATGACTTCACTGCTGATCTGGAGTCAGCCGGTTACAAAGGTATTCAACGGTCTAGTTTGAGTGACTCAGTGTGTGAACTTGTGTTGTATCAGGTTTTATCAGGCTGGCGAGCAGAGATGTGACCTATTGTCAACATGGATTTACCGTACACAGCTGGCAAACACAGGAACGACTTCCTGGAACCGCCGTCCCCTTTTGCCCTCCTTGCCCTTTTTTCCCCCCAAAAGAACTGTCATGCTGTGTCACTATGGAAATAAATGACTGGTGGTGCTGAAATGCATTGATAATTGTGGAAAATGACCATCGACTTATAAATTATCCAGGCATGGTCTTTTTTTTTCTCTGCTTATTCAGTTTTCCATGATTGAGTCGGAGAAGGGAAAGACCCAGAATCTCTTGAGGTTTGTGGAGAAAAGTTGATGTAACTTCAAGTACCAACAATAAAAGAGACTCTATGGAGAGTCTCTTGATTATGGAATACCACAGAAAACAAAAAGGACAGAAGGTGACGGCAGGGTGAAGAGACAAACGACAAAGAGTCGATGGCAACCAAGAGCATAAAAATCAATAAACACAAAACACAGATATTCTCTGTTTACAGTAGAATGATTGTTCTCATACTCTATAAGACAATAAGATCAAAAGTATTATTTTCTCATGAGGCAGAATTCACTTAATTAAAGGAAAAATAAGACATAAATGTGGCACATACAAAACATGCCAGTGCAACACACACACATCTACAGGGCTGAGATATTTACCAAGCTCTCTAGTCTTTTAGCCACTATGGAGGCGAAACGTCTCTCCCCAGCTAACTCCGAGATGAGGAAGATGTACTCTGGGGCCGTCACCTGATTGGACCGATGGGTACGACCTGGAAAGAGAAAGAAAAGATGATGATAAGAGAGAATCTGTGTGACCAATCAGTATATTAGTATTCAATATCAAAGTATGTGGGAATCGTTATGAGATCTAGTTGATTTAAAATATTATGTCTTGAGGTGATTCAATTACACACGAGTAGTATAGGATGATGCTTATTGTGTGATACAAAAATAAATTTCACTCCAACTTATGTTTATGTCATTTTGTGTGTAACGGCTCTTGTTTCAACACGCTGTAATAATATCAACAGCTGGACAGACAAAAAAATATATTTTAACAAAAACAAGTTACTGATTTCAGCCTCACTGGTAGAATGAGTAAATCATTAGAAACAGAGAAGTAAGAAGGGGATATTATTGGTGACATGATAAGATCAGCAACATCAAATGACTGAGAAATGTGATCCTAACACTCTAAGAGAAGATCAGTTTGAACAGGGTGTTTTTCGCTCACCAAAAAACAACAAAAAATTCCACAAGGTTTTTCTGTGGAAGTCTCCTCGACCTCCGAAGAATCTCTTAAGAGGAAATAACTATGACTGCCTGTGTGTGTGTGTATGTATTGCTGCAATACATGCGTGAATGTGTACAACAACAGGCATGCAGACATGCGCACACACACACACACACACACACACACACACTTAAATGAAGAGCTTCACATCAAGCAAGAGAGCTACTAATGGACAGAATTACTTTAGCAGTTTGCTAATTACTATAAACATTTAATTCATCAGCTACTCTGTGATGGCGTGTGTTTGTGTGTGTGTGTGTTTGGCCTACTAAATCCATGTGCTTTGAAGCTAAAAAATTGCTATTAACTAATGGAATAAACAAGGTGCATATATGAACAAAATGTTTACATATTGTGTGTGAAATGACTGAAATTATCAACACCTCATATTACCAGCAGTGTTGCAGTGAGAAAACATAACATTTTGTCATAATTTGGTCATCTTTGGCCTAAACATGAGACATAAAACCTAGGTAGGACTCCTCAGAGTGACCCTCTCCTGCAGAGGGCAGAGATAAGCCTGTGTTTTCACCTATTACAACATGAAGTACACAGTAAAAAACTTGCACTTCATTGACAAACAAGTGATGACACCATTCTAAAAATTTTGGTTAACACTTGTGTGATGAGTCGCAATAAGTCATTTTTAGGGGAACTTTACATATGTGTGAAGTCTTGATGCCATAATAAAGAAAAGAGAAATGAAAAGTTACGAATGGGGGAGAAAATAGGATATAATGTGAACTATAGTTTAATTTCTTCTCAAGTGTTTACTCTGCTGAACCTTTGAAAGACTCATTGTAACTGCATTTTGTCTGGCTCACCAAACTGCTGAATGGCTCTGTCTGCACTCCAAGGCAGCTCCAGGGTCATGTGGACCCTGCGCCTCTGGTTTTTCACTCGCTTGTCCGCCTGAAGGGAAATCCCGGAGCTGGCTGCCTCTGAGATGATGGCCACCAACTGGAGGAAAAAGAAAGGTCTGCATTATTATTACTGAAGTTTATAAAGCAGTAAATTTCTTTCAGATACAGCTTGGTCCAGCCATTCAAGTAATGAAAACAACAATTCTGAATTGCATGCTACAGTATATCTTTATCTCTTAAGTGTATTTGACCTTCTCTCCGCTCATGAAGCGGTCTTTCTCCTTGAGGTTGATGTGGTCGATGGTAAGACCCTGCTCAGCCCGTGACTCATAGCGGACGCTGCCATCAAGACGCCGCACCACACGACCTTTACGACCAGTCATCTACAGAAAAAAAATAGAAAAATGTAAATGTGTTACATATTTTTGGTGCTGATGTCTGAACATTCATTCGATCATTTAAAGGGTGACAAACATGTGAATCCCACCACCACCATTTAGGCTTATTAGGCTCATACCTCTGAGACTTTATCTGGTCCTCCAAACTGATCGATGAGCTCGTCCAAGGTATTGAGAGGTAGTTCTTTTCCCAGCTCGGATATTTTGTTGAGGAGTCCCTGCTTCATCTCCTCTATCCTGGCTGTGAATACAAAGCAGAGGGGATATTAACTTTGTAACTCCAGAAGGCCAAAGTTATAAAAATAACAGGGCGTGGCGGACTACGGTGTCAGCTACTGACTAAAATATCTTTAATTGGATGATCCTCTTAGACATCACTCCTGATGACAACACTGAACCAAAGAAAAAAGGCACCTCGTTAGTTTTCCTACCTGTCTGACAGCTAGTTTGGTTCACAAAGATGACATCGTCGTTGTCTAGCAGGGAGTCTGGCGAGGAGTTGGAGTCGGTGTCCATGCCATCGGAGTCACTACTGGTGTCATCACTGATGTTGATTACACCACCGCTGTCCACTGTGTGCTTGGGTACCTTGGTCTGGCGACCTCGAGGTTTCCCTGATTTGTGGCCACAACAGGATATTAGAGTAAGAAACAAGAAGTGCAGCTCAACAACACTTTCTGTATTATCAGTGACTGAGATGATAAGAAAGAAGAAAATGGGCATTTCACTCTGAATCAAGGGTGTCAAATGGTATACCAACAACTTCTTTACATTCTTACAAACAACACTCTGTTAGCTGCTAAATTAGACTGCAGGGCAAATGTCTGACATGTCAGCTGAACACTGGCTACATACAAAAATAGTGAAAAACATAACATGAAATTATTTTAATACTATTTACATAATATTTTGTGACAAATGCATCATCTTCACTTACGTTTTCTCTTATTCCCTGGTGCCTTCTCTCTTCTCTGTTTCTCTGAAGGGAAATGTTTTGTTACTAGAGACTGGAATACTCCCCTAAAGGAAAGAGGAAGAGAAGAAAAAAAAAAGAAGAAACTTTTAACCTGACGGCAAAGCAATCAGGACAAAACAGGACAGTTACACACTCTGTACATTCCTGATTTGGCCACATTATAGCTGTCAGGTGTTAACAGGCAGATGAACATGTTGTGTGTGGTCTAATATGCTCAGACATTCAGGCATGTCTGCTGAGAGAGGTTTAAGGTCAAACAAGTTCAGAACACTCAGAACTTTACCTTCTCCTCCTCGTTTTCCTTGGATGAGTCATTTGTCGTTTAAATAGCTGCTAATAAGTAAAGAGACTTGAACGACATGTCCTGAATACTTATCATTTTACAGGATGTTTGTGGTGAGGACGTGTTCTCCCCAGGCCTGGTAAAATATTTGACATTCTAATGAAGCAAGAAAATGAAATGCAAGAAACCAAAAGACCGCTAGTGTATGTATTCCGGCAAACAGACATTAAACTGGCTCCAAATCAGCAAATATTCTGTCTGTGAAGTAAGTAATACGCCAGCAGTGCTGCCATGTACTAGACATAAACTATTTTGTGAAGAATATAATCAACTACTGAGTAGTGTGTGCATTTCTCTTCACTTTCAGCTGAGAAAAATCCACAGAAAGTAAGCTTTCAGCTGTGCAGACATTTAGTCATTTTTTGTAAATATTCTTTTTAGCAAACCTCAGAAGTCAATTACTCAATAACACACACACACCTTAACATACACATACAAACTAAACTGACAGACAACATATTTTATTTCACTCACTCTGCTGCAGATACAAATCTGTCAAGATGTCCGTCATTCTCATCCAGGACTTCTCTGGTGCGGGACTCTCCTGTAGACTGCAGGCCAATTACGATGCACTGTTGTGGAGAGAAACAAACACACATCAACAACCAAAACAGGTTTACTGCTTTACCTGAAGTAAACTTCATTGTGAACTCATTCCTGTATCATGATGGTACATCCTTGTGTAACAACTAAAATAAAACAAAAACAAAAAACAAACAAAAAAAGCAGTGAAAAGCAGGGTCCAAGCACATAATTTGACGTACATGTATTGTACAACTATTAAACCGCAAGAGTTCACAACAGTTGGGCAGAAACAGGAGGATACACACAGCTTGGTGCCAGGCTGGATTTGAACAGGTGACCTTACAGTTAGAGGGCAGGTGTTCAGACCACTAGACCATCAGGACAACACAGATGTCACTGACAGTAGTTGACACTAAACATTAACTTAGTTCTACATACAATTAGTAAAGTACTGCATAGAAGTCAATGAGAGTGAATAACTTAATGATCAATAACATGCAACAACTTTACTATGATGAAATTTTTTTGCTGCTGATCACTATGTCATAGTGATTTTTTAAAATGGTGAGTTATTATAGCGGTCTCTTATGCCTTTAACTCCCAGTGTACAGCAGAGGGAGTAAGAGGTTGAGAGAGGGGGAGTGACAACTAGCACAGGTCCCCTCTGGTATTGAACCTGGGACGGTGTGGTTCACAGTCAGCACCTTAAAACCTGGACTATCAGCTCTTCTCATAATCGTGCTGTCTTTTGTTGTCACAACCTCAAAGTTGAATACAACAAAGGTCTATGGGACTGAATGCAGCTGAAATTAAAATATTCACCAAAATTACCATAACAATCACCAAAATGATTGTTATCAAAAAAGAGATGTTTTCTGATAGTTTCTGAAATTTGATCAAACATCTGTCAATTTAAAACATTTTGTTTGCACAGTGCATTACACTAAAATATTTATTGCCACTGCACAACTTTTTACTATCTCCAGAGTCTAAACAATCTGTGACTCAATTTTGGTAGCATTTCAACAATACTTAAAAAGATTTGAGAGTTCATTATGCAGATTTCGAAAAAAAAAAATAGAGTGAAGGTGTTCATAATTAAGTATAAGTTGCAATAGAGCAGTTTCTTCATATATTGTGTGATGTGTTGCAAAAAAGAATGAAGTCTGTACAACATTCTGGTGATTTTTGAAAATCACAGGCAGTTTTGAGATGTAAAAATTTAAAGATTTTGGCGCTCCCAAGTGGCAGAATATCCCACGACTGCACAGCGAGGGATGGACTTAGCATCCAAACACATGCGCGTCTGGTTTTGGTTACAATTTTGATTTACGAGCATTTATGTAAAAATGAACTAAAAGGCACAGGTTTAAAATGTATAATTTCAAAATGGATTGACGTATCGAAATTTCTTTAATGACTTAAGATCAGTGAAGTCTGTAGACGATCCTGAGTAAGTTTTGTGCGATTGGCCCAGCAATTTCTGACGAAAATTGAGGAAAAGTCGCAAAATTTGACATTTTTAGAGCAGAAGGTCAGTGGAGCAAAGATGCAGATGACTTGAGAGATTAAATGATGAAAGAATTTTGACTGTAGGCCAAGCCATTTTCAAGATAATTGGGAAAATGTAAACTTGATTATTACTGCGCCACCTTGAGGTCAATGAGTGTCATTTTATGTGCCTGAGTAGTGGGTGGAATTTGCAACCCACTTGCCATTTTTGGTGTTTCTAGGTCTTACAGTTTTTGCTGCACACTTTTAGTGCAGAAAAAGAAGAAGAAAAAGAAGAAGAAAGAGAACAAAAACAACAGGGTTCCACCAGCTTCGCTGCTTGGACCCCTGATGACACAATAAAAACATCCACACCTCACTTATGCAACATATATAGAATTTAATTTCCTGCTTGGATCTTTTTCTGGTTAATTTCTAGTCTTCTAGATTATATATACACTATATGACTCAGCGTTTAAGAGTGTACTGTGCTGACCTTTCCGGCCTCCAGCTCTTTCTGGGCCAGCTCCACCAGGCAGCGGACCTTGGCAGCGATACAGAGGTATTTGAAAAAGCGCTGGTGAGATGACCAGAACTGCCCCCACAGAGACTTCCTGCTGACCAGGCCCAGCTCGTCAGCTGCACGCATGAACACTTGCAGCGCCTCCGCCCACTGGAGAACAAATGTGAATGGTCAGTTAAAAATATAGTGATTTTATCTTGCATGCAATTAGATAGGCATACACAAATATTAGGCAGCTTATCTTTATATGTGAGAGGCATGACGCTCACCAGTTTGGCAGCTTTGTTGTAGACCAGTTTGAAGTCGCTGTCCAATCCGATCTCTTCAATGCGGAAAGACACACCTGAGAAGCTCAGCTGCCTGGCAATGTACATCCCGCTCACTTTCATGTCCATAGCAACAATCTCCATGGCACCAACACCTCTGTATATAAACAGCATATAAATTATTCGACATAATTCAATCATGGGTCAACCAGCCAAAACCACAACCTGACTGTAAGGAGTTTTCCAGTAAGCACCGCGATTTGAAGATATGTACCCACATGATTCAAAGCCTTCAAACAGACAAAATGCTTTGGAGGGAATTTCTGCAACATGTCACCCTACAAACCTCTTTTCGATGGCATGCAGGAAGTCATCAAAGGTTCTGAAGGGCGTGCCCTCACCCCAGATTCCCAGGCGGCTCATATAAATCATGTTCTTTGGCTCAGAGGCACCTGGAACAAGGATGAAAGAAATATGTATTTTTAAAATCCCCTGTTGTATTGCATTGCATGTAGGTGTGTGTGCATTTGTGTGTCAGCCTACCTGTGGCACTGGCATACACCACTCTGGCCCGCGGCAGCTTGTTTTGCAGATCAAGCACTGCCTTGCCCATCTTTGTAGATGTGGCATTCTTGGCTTTGTGGCATTCATCAAAAATAATCTGTAAAAGGGAGAGGTCAAGGGCAAACAACACAGGACAACAAATGGGACAACACATGGAATGCCGGCTTATGTTAGATGGATGTTGCATGTGAGGTTGTTCAAATGAAAGGATACAACTCCGTCAAAGTCTGGCTTGCACCAGTCCAGGATCTGTTTAATTCTCGTCCGGCGCTGGCCTCCTGCCTGGCTCTCTCCAATCAGCGCAGAGTACGTTGCAAACAGGACTCCTTCTGAGGTAGCTGTGTCTCCATACTTTATCTACAACAACAAATGAGACATTCAAAAGAGGAAAATGGTGTTAGAACATGGCTTGCTTTGTTTCAATTTCTGCTCGGATGCACTTAAGTAAACATTTCTTAGCTTGTCACAGTAACTCCACCTGGACTCACCTTGTTTAAGGCATGCACAGGAATATTCGGTGCATCTATGTCTTTGAGATCTCTCTCTGCATCAAATTTCAGGTCATTGGATATGCTGAACCTGAGGGCAGGAACAGGAAAATTAGTAATTCAGCTAGCTTCTTTACAAACGTGCCACTACATGTTCAGTTTATCCTGGCACACAACTGGATACATCACTATCACATAAATCAATGAAACTACAGTTGTTTTTTTTTGGGTTTTACACTGCTTTTATGATCCCTGTATGAGTACACACAGATGACTGTAACACCTCCTTTCTTACCATAGTGCTTTCTTCCTTCCCTTAAGGTAGTTCTCCAGGATGATTCCCGCCACAGTGCGTCCCTTTCCGACCCCTGCCCCATCTCCGATCAGGAAGCCTGCTCTCTGGTTGTTCTGAAGGATCACCTCGTGTTGCTGAGGACGGACAAAAAGCAAATGCATGAACAAAGATGCCTGCATAATCAAAACACTCATCTTCATAGTTCCAAACTGAGGATTGCATATTGTGTCTATATGCACCAGTGTGTGTACCTGGCAGGCGTAGATGATGGCCTCTAGCTGCAGAGCAGACAGCAGGCCACTGTTAATAGTTGACTCGGGGATAGACAGAGTGTATGTGATGTCAGGAGGAGGGACACTGGATAGCGTGTTGGTCTCCACCACTATGTCAGGATGAGAAATTCCTATAGTGGCTGAAGAGGAGAGAGGGTAGTTTTAAAGGAGAGAAAAAACTGCATAATGACTTAAAATTAAAATTAAAAAGCAAGAAGTAGATGAATGAATGGGTAACTAGATGTTGACATTCAGTCTAGCGGCCTACATTTGGAAGGTCTGTACTCAGCATATGTGTCTACATGTCCCAGTTCCTCTGTCTCCTCCTCTTCGGCATCCTCTTCCTCTACTGGTGGTGACTGGGTTCTCTGAGCCTGCTAACATCAGAGAGACGACAGTAATGTCATTCACATTAAAAGCCACATTTGGTGTTATAGTTCTTGTTTCAGCCTAAGTGAAGATTAATTAGGAAAAAGACTGTAGCTGAAAGTCAGAGGCAGGTGGGCAGTTTGTAAGAAGTTAGTACAGCACATGTAGAACTTTGTGTGATTAACAAGGAATTTTAACCAGCGGAAAAGTAAAATAACAAATGTAAGTGAAAGGTGTATAAAACCAGCTGAAGCAGAATGAAGGAGAACTTAAAAACATGTTTGTTGAAGGTAGACAAAAAGACTGCTTTGAATATTCAGGCAATGTCACATTAATGTTATCTGAGAAGCGCAAAAAAAATGCAAAAGGTCCCATTTTGACAGAGAGGTCAGTGACAAATATTACATAGCCTCTCTTCTTGTCACATAAAAAAGTCAAGAGACAATGCATTATATGTTATGATCATCTCTCTATGCAATTGCAGAATGTCCAATATATGCAATATGAAGCAATTCTTTCATCATCTGCAGTAATACGGAAACTTGCCAAAGTAGGCTCAAGTATGAGCAGTTTCTACTACCTTCATGCACTGCACTGTCAAAATGTGGCCTTCACTTTAAGATTAGTAGCATATCATGTCACTATGCAAAACAATATATGTTTTATCTTGTACTGTAAACACACAGGGCAATCATCAGCTGCACAAAAGCAGACATATAACATGATCAGCATATTTTTGCATTACTGGGAACCATGTGATTAGGCTGATATAGTTAAAAAGCTTGGTTTCATTTTTACATCAGATTGGAGAGGTTCTTGTAACTACCTGAAATCCTCCTAAAGGTGGGTTGCTGATAATAGCAGTTATATCATCCAAACTGGCCAAGCCATGAAACCTGCTGGTGCCATTCAGCTGTCAACAAAACATAAAATAAAGAAATACAAACTCAAATAAACACAGAGGCAAATGCATAAGAAAATAGAAACAAAAAAACATGAGTAATCACTCTGTGTGTGCATGTGTTTGTATTTGTATGCATGTGCGTGAGAGCGTGTGGGCACTTCATGGATGTTTGATGGAGCTGCACTCAACAAAATGCAATTTGTTGTCTGGCTGTGAAAAGCCAGGGACAACAACAACAAAAGGCAGATAAAGCCGTGTGTGTCTGGGAAACATAATGGATGAAATGAGGGCAGAATGAAAAGGAAAACATAAAAGGCTTTCAGAAGGCAAGAGAAATAAATGTACTCTGATTCATATCGAAAAGATATCCTCAGATCCATCTAATTCAAAGAGTACTCAACAGCAACGCGAGCAGGGATAAAAGAACAACACATCCGAACAAAGTTGCTCTCCTCAGATCACAACTTGGAGACCGTCTTATAATGCAGGTCAGTGGGTTTCTTTGAAAGGACATCCCATCAAAAACAAAGTTGATTTACATAATCTCATATGTGTGTCTAGTCTATAGTGGCAGCTAATTTGGAGATATTATTTTATCACCTGGTATAAGAAAAAATAAAGCGAAAGTCAAAGTGAAAGACTGTTTTAATATTTCAATCAATAAATCAATTTTTATTTATATAACTTTCCTTTTTGATAAAGCGGTGGTGCTGGAGGCCAGGGTAATGCCATCCAGAGTAGTTATATCATTAGATAATGTGTTTCTAAGGAGTTTAGGGCCAAGCACAATAACTTCAGTTTTATTTATCAGTTTGTTTAACTGATTGGGTTCATCTGGCTTCATTGATAAATATAATTGGGTATCATCTGCATAACAATGAAAATTTATGGAGTGTTTCCTAATAATATTACCTAAAGGAAGCATATACAAGGTGAATAGTATTGGTCCAAGTACAGAACCTTGTGGAACTCCGTGTCTAACTTTTGCCTTCATGGATGATTCATCATTAACATGAACAAACTGAAATCGGTCTGATAAATAAGACTTAAACCAGCTTAGTGCAGTTCCTTTAATGCCAATTAAATGTTCCAGTCTCTGCAAAAGGATTTGATGGTCAATTGTGTCGGCACAAGATCTAACAGGACAAGTATGGAGACAAATCCTTTGTCCGATGCAGTTAGGAGGTCATTTGTGACTTTCACCAGTGCTGTCTCTGTGCTATGATGCACTCTAAGTCTTGACTGAAAATCTTCAAGTAAACTATTGTTATGTAGAAAGTCACATAACTGATTAGAGACTGCTTTCTCAAGGATCTTTCTGTACAGTGTCAATGTGCAGCTGTAGAGGTGGTCAGTCACATGGAAGCCAGTGTGATAAAGGTTCCTGAGGTTCAAAATAGCTGCGTTCCACATGGTTGCAATAATTCAATCTATTTTATTTACACTGTGAGCATAATGGATGACTGAAATACATTTGCAAGTAAAAACTTGGCAGTAAAATCCTTTCTGCTCTATTCTTGTGAGGTGAATTACAGAAATTCACCAGTATCCTCTGAATTACATAGAGAAATTATCAAAAGTTTAAGAGTCTCTATGTCTGGAATAAGAATCTTTCAATTCTCAGATATTTCAGAACTTAGATCGTTAAGCTAGAAATACCACCTTGCTGTTGTATGCCTCCACCAACCAGTCAAGTTGCTGTTTACATCCATGTCTGTCCAGATTCATATAATATTTGTGGTGAAGACTTTGAAGCACTTTAACAAAAAGGTATTAAGTGTATTTTCTTTGTATGTGTTCACATGCTTGGCGAATAAAGCTGATTCTGATACAACACAAGTTGTAGTCATGACAGTAGACCAAGCTTCAGATATGAATGTTGCTGCAAAGAAGCTACAAATTCTAACACATGGATGCTTCACACACATCTTCAACCCGGCAGCACAAAAGATCTTTACAATCAACACAGTTTCAAAGTGGGAAGATTAGTGTCATCAATTCAGTATCTGACCAAATGCGAAATATAGTCACAATCTCCCCTTCTGTTCTTGGGTTATGGTGTTGAATAATGGCCAGAAAAATGCAGAACATTATGATGTCACAGTGAAGTTGACCTTTGACCTTTTGGATATAAAATGTCATCACTTCATCTTTTTATCCTACTAGATGTGTGTCATAATTAGCGTATGAATTCTTGAGTTATGGCCAAAAACGTGTTTTGTGAGGACATTGTCCTTTGACCTCCAAAATCTATTCAGTTCATCCTTGAGTCCAAGTGGACATTTGTGCCAAAGCTTCACAAGAGAATGGGACTGACCGACGGACAACCCGAAAACATTATGCCTCCGGCCACGGCTGTCGCTGGTGCAGAGAAATAAAAACAAATCTGGACAAGACTGTTTGTATAATGGCCTTAGCTCCGCAATGGACTACATATTTTTCACAGTGTTACAGGCGTATTCCACAGACTCATTTTTATCAGTTGGTCTGATGATATTTGTTTGTGCTTTCAGGTTTCACAATTGTACAGATTCTCCAAGAATGAATGCTTGGAAGAATCGTGCAGTTGGTTAGACATATGCAGTAAGAATAAGGTAAGGCACGATACAACTAGCACAGAGCTAGTTGTAGTGTCATTGAATCATTACATGTCTGGTAATTAAAAAGATTTGTCAACACAAAGCATATATCACAATTCAAAAAGTCAGTAAATTAATGGTGGTAATAATTACTTCCTAACAAGATATTAAGCTAACTTGATACAAATTGGTAAAGCACTAATGCAGCAGCACTAATGTTTACAGAGGGACAATCTGACCCTCGCTTGGTATTTATTGCCCATGTCTCCTAGCGCAGACATGCATGTGTAGATTTAAAGTGTGTATTGCATAGTAGCTGTAAGATGAGCTGTTGGTGTGGTAATCAATGCTTCTGTTAGTGACGTGTGTGTGTGTGTGTGTGTCTGTGTGTGTGTGTGTGTGTGTGTGTGTGTGTGTGTGTGTGTGAGAAAGTGCCTGCTACTGACCTCTAGCTGGCTCTGTGCTGGTGTGGTGGTGGTACTAGTGTTGACGTCCCAGAGGGTGGGCACTGTGTCCAGGTTGTCTGTGCTGATGAAGGACTGGCCATCAGCATATTCCGACAGTGAGTCAGCCGGAGAGGAGAACAGAGAGTTTGTGGAGAGGTCATCAATGCAGGACAGGTCCTGAAGGCAGAGGAAGAGAGGATGTGTTAAGTTACAACTCTGAAACAGGGAAGAAATCATGTTGAATGGTAAAACCTACAGATTTTTTTCCTTTAAAAGAAGGAAGTTTAACATGTAGATTCTCAAATTAAAACAAATAAATGTAACCTCAGCCCTTCACTATCACGCCTCATGAGAGAAGGAGAAGCACCATAAATCCATATTATGCAACATATTCTGCATCAGACAAAGCACAGTGTGCGTGCAGCACAGGGATAATAAATACAAATGGTGAGAAATGAGAATGGATGGGAGTAAACCACAAACATAAAGGTGGCACATTCATTCTGGGTTTCAGCCAATTCTGCACTCTATTGGGAGTAACACGAGTAGCCTAAACAAAATCTAATCACACACAGATGTGTGAGAGTGAGCATGTAAAATAGAAAGAGAGGGGCAGGCATAATGAGAGTGCTTGTGTCCGTGTGTGTGTGTGTCATTTCAGCCATGGCTGCCTTCCAGTCGCCCCTCTATTCATATCCTTTCCAAGCCATTAGCATGCCATGTTCTTTAACTAGCCTCACACAGGCACCCCTGGGCCCCCTGAGACTTATAAACATGGATGTGGGGAGATAGGGATTGAGTGATGGGGAGGGGCAAGAGAAAACACAGTAGACAACAATGAGCTGAACAGAAGAGGAACTGTTTTTGGAAATGAGAATATGGCTCTGGTCATTTTATTGTCTATGTGTCTAGCCTTCAATGTGCATTACTGTACTATGCATGCAAGTAGGACTATGAAGAAGCCATAAATAGAACCAGAGGGTCCAACTTGCTAACTCAGCAATTTTCAGTTTACCACACTTTAAGGTCTGGTTGTCTGTGCTGTGTAGTGCTGTATTAAAGAACTTCAATACAGCAAATATCCATACTGTTACATTACATATTTCTATAACTTTCACCAGGCTAACATTGTTTTCTTGTAGCACATCCAGAGACACAATTTTTCAGATAAAAATAGTAAAAATATAAATTGGTAGTGAGTGGGGTTGAAGCACAAAATGCTATTAGGACTAAAGATAACTTGTGGAAGAATACTGTGTTATAAGAACGTAAAGGAAAAACTGTTGAGACACAGAGATAAATGATTAGTTGTGATGCTGACTCAGTTTCAACAATATGCTGCTACTGATTAATGCTGAGAAGCTGCTCTGACTTCTGTCATAGCTGCCTGTTAGCCATTACTCACAGTTCATCTGAAAATGTTTCACAGGCGTGAGAAGACAAGATGTAGGGCTCTTAGTGCTAACATGACTACATCATGTGGGAATGGGGCCTAGTGAGGGTGGTAAACAGCAGGCAGACAAACACAAGCTCAGTCCTGTATGTGCTTACGTGAACATGTGTATATTTTCGCCCTCTGATGTTGTGGAATAAAGCAACTCGCTGACCGTAACGTGGGCATGTTTGCGTATTGGAAAGAGTGCTTTTTTTCAAGGGTACAGCACTCAGCTTATCAGAGTTTGCTGGTAGCTCTATGATTACGTCTCGCTCTTCAACTCTCTCACCCTACGTTTCTCTTTCTTTTTCTCCCTGTGTGTGTGTGTGTGTGTGTGTGTGTGTGTGTGTGTGTGTGTGTGTGTATGTGTATGTGCGCTTCCTGAGGGCAAGATCAGGCATGAGCTCTGAAAACAGGCTCTCCAAAGTTGCTCTGCCCTTCAGACAGCTGATTGGAGCAACTGCCTTTTCTAGGGTGACAGAAGGGTAGAAGTAGAGAGGGCCCCTGTAAAATATCACTACCACTCCATAACATATAACCTGTCTCATTCTACCACCTTTCCTTTCTCCATTTTGTTTGTGCGTGCTGTCAGCTGCGTGTCTTCCTATCCCACTCTATTCTGTCTCACCCCTTGCTCACGTCCCTCCTTTCTTGGATCATCTGGCTGAGGACAGATGAGTAAACAATGAGGCTCGGAAAAGGGACACCATGTCACCAGAGGCATCATTCCAAAGAAGCATAATTGTGGAAACACACAGATAAGCACATAGAGACATGCAGTCTACCATGGTAAAAAGTATAGTTTTTTTTTCTTGCTGCAGAGTAAATAACAAACAATTTGATGAGAGAAGGATTAGTTTAGATCCAAACATAGATATCCATCACTTGATAAAATCTACTTAAAACACATTTGATAATAATTCAAAATACATCACAAGTTGGGTTACAGTTTAAGCTGTCATAATAGTTTTGCGTGTAAAAATAGTTATGGCTATGAAATGTTAAAAATCTTAATAACTTCAATGTGCTGCATCACATTGGATTAATTCAAGCTCTGGCTGAAACCAGCCCTAAATCAATTTGTTCTGCAAATGTACGTATTTAGATCTGACGTTTGTGTGTGTTTGCATCATATAAACTCATGTAACACAGTGTGTCACTGTGCTGATGCAGTGTTGTTTTTCCAGAGGACCAACAGTTCTGATACAGCAGAATCACAGAAAACTGCAGCAGGTTAGTGCTAACCAGGACATGGCCGACCTCAGCACCATGCTAATCGAGTTGTTAAGCAGAGCGTAACAGAGGCAGCAGTGTTTGTCCCCCCGGCAGGCCCGTACCCAGGGCAAGTTCATCTACTGTTCCTAAGACTGGGCCCTGCCAAGCAGAGATAAGGCTTGAATTCCAACTGCTCTGATGGTAATCTGGCTCCTTCCACAGCACACAGCCACACAGCCGTATAACTACTAATCCTGCCTCTCTCTAACTCTCTTTTTTTCCCCCTGCCACACAATAATAAAAAAAAAAAAATCTGACTGTGTGTGCATTTGTTTGTGTGTGTGCAAGTGTTTCTTTCTTTCGAAAATTGCTTTCAGGGAATGAAATCTGTTTCAAATCTTTATTGTTATTTCTGGGAATATCCAGAAAAAAAAAAAAATCTGTGTGTGTATGTGTCTGGTGTGTGTACATGTACACAAAAGGACATGTGAAAGCCCATGTGCAGGTTTTTTCCTGTTATTTATCCACCCTTCTGTTTTTGAACAAGTAGTCTTTCACGTGTTCCTCTTCCACTTCAGTTTCTCCGCTGCTCTAAAAGCTGGAACCAGCATAATATCCCCCCCCCACTCCCCCTCCCACCCCCCCACACACACACAATATACACGCTGCCATCGCAACCACAACCAAATACAAGCCTCCTTTTGACCACTAGTGCATAGCGTGGTGCAATCTAAAAAACCTTTTGCTCAAATGGACTTTCTGTGAGAAACTCCATATAGAAGAATACAGCAGAATACACATACTGTACATCACATCATGTATCCACAGAAGCGGTAAATTACATTTGAGAGTCTGGATAATGACAGTTGTCTGCCTGGGGATGATTAATGGAGGCACATGGCAATGAAAAATGGCTGCAAAAAGCCCCTCCAACTCATCAGAAGAGAGTTACTTGATGGTTGTGGTTGAAGGTTATCAGGACTAAATGGAAAAATACATTTCTAAAAATAAACCACCCACAAACAACCTGGCTTCATCATCTGTTATGGTTAATGTATTTACTCTGTGATGAATAATCTACAACAAAGTCATGCAATACAACCCCCTCCTAAAAAAATACTAGCGTTGCCATGGTCATGAGGTAAACGCTGCCACGCACAGTCAGGTTAAAATTAATATTAGTACACAGAAAATGCTGAAAAAAGAAATTATCTGTGCTACTCATGCAGCTTTAACAGTTGCCTTGGTAGAGGTAAGAAACAACCATTCCTCATATAACGACTACAATGACACTGGTGATGACACGGCCCTTATGATAAGCTCATACACTGCCATACAAGGAAGTAAAGCAGCCCTATCTTTTACTTTGCTTTCTAAACAGTTATTTTGCATTAGCTTGTCTACCTCTCTTGTCTTCAACTGTTACTATTTAAGGAAAACAGCTTCTGATCACAAAATCCCATCAACGATAGCTGTATATCACTGACAAAAGATAATTTGGGCTGAAATATAAGTAAGGTTTATAAGACAGGAATAATTCTTCAGAACATGTCCTTAAAAGAATATGTTCAGAGGATGTGGTTTGTGTTTCCTGATAAACTCCACTGTGTTGGAATCATTTCCTCTCAAATCAAATTAATGATAGTTGTCCACACCAGGGTGGGATGAACAGATTATAGGGTCACTTTTGGTACTGACGAATCCTTTGTATTGTAGTTCTGGTCACTGCTAACTCCACTGTTGTCCTGGGGAAAGAACTGACAGCCACATGGTGTTTAAAGCTGCTACTTTTCCCCAGCATTTTCTTTGGCATGTTGGAAATGTCGACAACAGTTGACATGACGAAATGTTGTGAATTCTCAATGGTGCAACAACAGGGGCACGATTGATTTCTTAATGACTTCCCGCCCATAAAGACCCCCAATTATCTTTGATGCAGTTCATGACCAAGTCAAAGCTTGACCATTTGTTGAACCAACCCCTCGTGTGCTCATGTTAAGAAATGACTTACATGCCTTTAACAGTTTGTTACTACCATATAGTTCCCCTGCTATCGTAAAAGCAAGCAGGTAAGAACTTTATTTAGTCCTAGGCCACATCCTGTTAAACTCAATAACCCAATGATTTGCGAGGACAGGCTGAGGCCCCCGGGCAGGCAGGCCAGGCCCAGGGCTTTCCCCTCCTACACACTGCCAGCTTGGCTGCTTTTCCAAGGCTATGAAACAAGTCACCCTGCCCTCCCACTTACCTCACACGCCCACGTATATATACACAAACACAAGTCTCAAGTGACCTCACCATCTCACCCGTTTCTGTCATCTCTTGCTTATTCTCTCCCAGTCTTTTAAACCTATCCTCCCTTGTTTCCCATCTATCTCTGCCATCTCCTCTCTCTGCCCTTTCAGCCTCTCATTGTGTGTTTATCCTAGTTTTGTTTTCCCACGGAGTTCTGCGGCAGGAAGAGGATATTTTTAACCAAACACTTATTTTTCATTGATATTACGTTTTGGGAGATATTATCACTATCAAATAGTTATATGAGTGATAAAAGAGGACATCATATTACAAACACCATTATGCACTAAATGATGTAGATAATTGACAAATAAATCTAAACTCACTACTATACACTGTAGAATAGTACTCACTAAGGTCAACAAAAATTTAAGAGTGTTTCTCAAAAGGTCGTTAACGGCTGTGGTCTGTTAGAGCAGCAACTGCAACACCTTAGGCACTGGGCCCTTTCCAATCCTCTTTTATTACACTTAATGGCTACAGACATACTGCCTGCGCCTGAAAACTTATCTGTAACAACAGTAGTAGGGATGGGAGCGTGTAGGTCAAATGAACAGTCGGGAATCTAATTGCTATAAATGCTAATAAAGTGCCATGACTCTTGTTTGTAATGTAGGTAGTGTACAGTGACAGTTCAACCTAGCATGTGTGCAAGCTGAAAAAGTGCAATGAAAGCAGCAGTGTTATCTGTCCAATTTCTGCTTTCTGTGTATATGTGATTAGAGTGGAGGAACTGAGGGTTATTAGTTCAGTCACCCCGCCCCAATGATCAGCTGACTGTAACAACCCCTACCCCAGGCTCTCCGCTCTGGTGTCAGCTGTTGACCTTGTCCATGCAGTCAACAGAACTTGACTGATGGCCTGTGTGTGTGTGTGTGTGTGTGTGTGTGTGTGTGTGTGTGTGTGTGTGTGTGATTTCACGGAGGTGGGTCTGGGGCCAGGAACTGAAAAGCCACCACTGGTGTCTCTCTTTCTGTCTGGATTATGTTATACCAAGCTGTCTGCATGTCCTACATCTCTGACATATCTGCTGGGCTGTGATTTTAATAGCACGGCTCTAAGCTGTTCCTTTCCGTGACCTTATCACAGACTTGAAGCAGACACTGCCTTTTTGGTAAACTAGCTCTCTGATTAACCTGCTATTGAGAGGAGTGGTACGAGTTAAGACCGCTTTTCATTTAAGGATTAAATTGATTTATTATGGTGTGTAATAGTACATTGAGTGTTTGTAGACAGCACAAGCTCTAAACGCGCTGAAAGCGACGATTGACGTGCCTCATTTGACGGTCCTATAGCGCGTTGCAGACATCAGATTTGAAATGCCAACACCACAGAACCAACACAGATTTAACCTGTTGTTCTTTGTATTTACTGCTGCATTAGTTGGATGTAATGAATGAATGAAAAGGAGAAATGCAGAGGAGGAAAATTAAACTAAGAGCGTCTGTTTCCACAGTAAATCATCTGTTGAGTGTTTGATGGTTATTTGTACTCTAGAACGTAACCGCCGTGAAACAATCAGAAAATAACATTTCATTTCTCTCATTCACTCTGCCGCCGCTCCCTCTCCTCCCTCGACCACCGTTGTGCTGTCTCCCTCTCTCTTTCTCACTCACTCATGTTCTCGGCTCGCTCACGCCATCTCTCTCTTTTTTGGCTGCTGAAAATACAGTTTTTGGTCGCTGGGTCCTCATTTGACGCTCCAAAATCGAAACAAGGTCGGAGTAGGGGCGTCAAGGCAGTTTGATACGCCTCATAACCCTTTTGGTACGTGTTCAGGCATTTAAAACAATAGTTGTACTTTAAAACACACGCGCCAGACGCTTTCAGTGCGTTTGGGCCTTTAGTACGACTCTAGAAGACAAACAGACAAATCAACGTATCCCATCACAGATCTTTGATCAAGAAGCCAATTTGTTAAAAAGCCACTGTATTTTCAAAAGTACACATGGACATGTTTACATCTTGCTTTGGTCTGTAAGATCCTTTAGTCACACAACCTACAACCAAAGAAATAAACTGATAGAGCAAAGAGTCTCAAGTCTAGAGACCTACTCACAGTAGTTTTAGCAGTTCCACTGACCACAAAGAGCTCCACTTAGGACCCCACAAACCAAAGCTGATGCTAAAAAGGCCTCTGACAATAATATTTAATCAGTGCTTCCTGCTGAAATTTCAATGAGTTTGTTCCAAAGAACTAGATTGCCTCTCCTTGACAACTGTGCTACAGTTAAATTTGTAAATGTTAATTAGAGGGGATGGTTTGAGAAACAATATAAACTGTTGTCATTGTATTTACATGTTTACAGTTGTGGGGTCAATAGAAAATAATTATGTCCTTCTTGTCCAGCTCACAGACAACCATGTCTAGAACAACTATCCCAGGCCAACCGAAGCAGTATACCCAGTCCAGCAACCTCCTGACAGGCAGGCTTTCAAGTTGTGCCAAGTCTGAGTAAAACAAGCCAGGGACAGCTTGCTGCTTACAAGCCTCCTGGAATTTTCCAGTGTTTTCATATGTTCTGGAAAATAAAAGGATGCCATGTCAAGTGTCCCAGCTAGCAGCCAAATGACTGGTTCAAAGAACAGCTCCTCTAGTTGTATATGTAGGAGATCCTAAAGCTGACTACTAGAAACTAATATGCTCAGGATATTGTCGGCAGATTACGCTACCTGGCAAATCCACATGTCTTTCTCCAACAAAGAACAAGCAGATGTTAACAAGTGAAAAGCAGGACAAGTTGAGAAAAAGAGAGGGAGGAAAGAGCCAGAAAAGAAAGCAAGAAAGACGATCCCTGCTGTTATTTGGTTTGGTGCCAAGAGGAAGTGGCCCAGGGATAGGTGCCATGAGGATGAGCTGGCATTCACAAAGGTATGTCTCAATAGTTGAAGTCCACAGTTTGAACTAGTTAGAAGAAATAAAGAAAAGAACTGTATGCATCCAAAATAACATGGTGGGCTTCTGAAAAGGATTTGTAAAATTGAGGAAACATAAAAAAACACAACGCACACAAAAAAAAGACACACAGTATTGTGTTGCGTGTGTGCGTATTTGTGTTTATGTGTGAGAAACTAATTGCGTGTGTGTGAGTGAGTGTTGACGCAAGATGACGTCTCAGTTATGCAGAAATTTCAACACAGAATACCACACAACATTTGCAAAAGGGATAAACTGTCATTTGTAACAGTCACATGAAATGTGGCCAAGACGATCATTTAAAATGTTATTATTTCAATAAATGAGATAATGTGACTGTGTCAATTGGTCATAAATTTAAAAAGAACTCCAGTTCTGCATAGCCAAGAAGATTATATTTTCATCAGCATACAAAAACATGTAGATGTCTCTTTATCTTTGTTACCTCACGTTTTAATAGGGGCTTTGAGTTTTGAGTACATTATTTCATGCTGATATATATGTTTAAATTGGTATTATCTAGAGCTAAAATTGAAATTAGGCAAAGTTATACTAGATCCTATTTTTATTTGCGAGAGTAGAGAACAATACTAGATTACAAGAAGGTTCCAGGAAATAAAACCACATCTTAAGGTTACATTCACAGGTTCTCTTAGTACCTCTGACAACCTTGCTCTCTTTCGTCTTGTGCATGACACACACCCACGCTTTTACACACCTGTGGTCAGTGGACTACTATCATACTGTGAGTCATGATGGTGGGCTCGTTGCCCGTAAGTTGCTAATTTGGTTCCTAGCCAAGAATCAACTGCAAACTGAGCAGGGAATTTACTCTTTTACAACCATGGGCACAGGTCTACTCATTTTTTAAAAACAAAGTGGCATCATCCCATGATAGTTGACAGACCCGATTACTCCGAATGAATGTCTTCACGTTCTCACTGTGAATCATCTCAGGTTAAAAGAATTTTAAAAGCATTTACGACAAGCATTTAGTGAATATGTTTTACATGTTAGGAGAGAAAGGGAATGTGCTTTGACATCAAATCAGTCAGATCAACTTTCATAACACTAGTTAGAAAGATGAGTATGATGTCCCACCAAGAGTGTAAGAGAGAGTTATTGAGCGGTCACTTTTATGACTGCCTTCAATATGCTATAGATATGTAATAAACTGAAAGAACTAAAAAAAAAAAAAAAAAAAAGTACAGGAATTTTCCTGGCTCAAGATCAGACAAAGGAGGTACTTAAACTGTGATCTACTGAACCTTGATTTATCCATTTATTTTAGATTACAATATAGATGCAGACTGTAAAACAAGGGCGATGATAGAGGGGTTTGACATGCAACAAAGGTTCCGGGCTGAAATTAAACTTGGGATGTGGTGATTACATATGTGTCTTGACCAAACCGCTCAAGGGCGCCCCATGATTTATTTTTTAAAAATAGAGAATAGATTGTGTCAGGTTCCTAGAATAAACCCAAACATCAAGAGAAAGGCAGGTTACGTGCTGGACAAGTCGCTAGTCTATTTACAGGGCAAACACATATAGACAAACACATTCACAGGCTTTCTACAGGCACATTTTAGAGTAACCTGCATATCTTGGGACTGTGGGGAGAAATCCGCATGCAGATACTGGGAGAATGTGCAACTTCGGCTCCAGTCGGCTGTCAGATTTGAACACAGGACCTTCTCGCTGTGAGACGACTGCTCTCTACTGAGCCACAATGACACTCCTAATGTAACAGAACAACCTTGCAATGAATCCTACCTTTAACAAAGTTTCTCAGGTTTTTATTCAACCCTTGTAGTTTGCAAGGTGTTTCTAATGGGAAAGTACTAAAAAGGCCAAAATGATTGTTTTGAGTACATGGATGTTAAGTATTCACAAGTTGATATGGCAAAACAGATGGCTATTTGATGTGTGTGTATATATACAGCCTAATATGAAAGGCACTAAAATCTTGAGATGCTCTCTATTATTATGATGTATTTTTTTGTATTTTTAAAATTCAAAAAATGTGACTACTACTTCTTGTTGTGTTTAAGTTTTACTTACATTTGGAACTCCACAAAAGAATCAGATGGGTATGTTTTATGTAAGTTTTTTTTAACAATAAGACATTAACCAGGACAGCTAAGTGGATTTTTCCCACTTTGCCATCACTACAGGATCATGGCTCATGGAAACTAGCTGAAATAACTCGTTAACAGCAAAACTAGATGATCTCTAACACCTGCACTCTGACATATTAATAATCAGTCTCTTCCTCCTGCAGCGGCTGTCCTGTTTCCTGTCTACTGTCAGGCCTGACAGATTTGCTGCATCTTGTATCATGAAGGATAAATTACTTTTAATGACCAGCAATAACTAGCTCAAATATCACCATATGTTTGCATTTTCACTATCACCACCCTGGAATTATTCCGCTTCTGCAAGTACAACTGGCACTGATGTCTGACACATGTAATGCAATACTCTTATAAAAGGTTTAATCATTGCGGGCATGGTTACATGTTGATAAAGATGAAAATTTCTCTTTGCAGCATATGAAACCTGCATTGCTGGCACCCATCCTCTATTTTCTTACCCCCCGTTCTTTTCCCCTCCTCATGCACTCACTCATCACCACCATCATTGTTTATTCACTTCCCGTAAGCTGCACGACTAGATCATGCTTGAGGTTTAACGTAATACCAGGAAACTGACAACATGTGCCCACCAAGAGGCTGTCCTGCTGTGCCCCTGGCCTTCAGGAACTAGTTCAGGTCTTTTACATATGAGTTTTTTTCACATGAGAATTACACACTTGCAATTTTGTTGCATTGATGTTAACACAGGCAACATGTACTGTGGAAAGAAATAACACAGTGAGGTGGCTCACTGGTGGTTTGTTGGATAGAAACAAAACAAAAGCAAATGGGCTCACACAACTGCATGACTCAATTTCACTACCAGTTAGTAACTTTTACCATCCAATGTAAAAAAAATGTGTATTTTAATAATGTAATAGAGTATTGTAAAGCTTTGTTGTCTAAAGCAGTGATTACTTGA
This sequence comes from Thunnus thynnus, assembly GCF_963924715.1. Lineage (NCBI taxonomy): Eukaryota > Metazoa > Chordata > Actinopteri > Scombriformes > Scombridae > Thunnus > Thunnus thynnus. Next base: position 24,583,546 of record NC_089524.1, on the reverse strand, counting down.
GACCATGGATTGTGTAATTTCTTCAATTCTATGAAATGCTGACAGAGTGAAATTAACCAATTAGTCAGAAATTCACTAGAAATAGGCCCAGCAAGCCTTGCACCAATGAAGTCACTGGACTGATATGAACTACAGTTCTATCAACACTGTGCAGTCTGATGACTGATAAATCAAAAAAAACCAAACAACACAATTCTATCTACAGTGCAGTACACCATTGCACATATTTAATGGCCATCCAGAAAACAGACAAGAGTGCTATTTAGCCTGGCAAGATATCAGATTCTAGCACTTACTGGAAAACAGCAAGGAGCGAGACAGACAATCATTTGTCATATTTCCTGGCTGGGAATTAGAGCCTCAGTGGTGCACAGGGAGACTGACTACCCTGACCTGCCAGCAAAGAAATTCACAGCCTGACTTGCTCACCGGCAAACATTCAATTGTGAGCCTAAATTCTAAGCCTGGTTTACCTTCTTTGACATTTTCCACTCTGAACAAACAGCAGATGAGCTAGTGTCAGAAACAGATGAAAATACGGTCACTGGATAATAGTTTGACTAACAGGGATTAAGTCTAGTCTGATCTTAAAGTTCAATGGAGACATCAATTTAAAAAACGTCCTGTCTGAGACGTGGCTCAGTTCTCGTCCGGGAAGCCAGCTCTTACAGGCACTTATGAGAAACTAATTTGAGAACTGCTTTAAAATCCATTTTCACAGTTTAATCATGTCACTTGTCAGTTACTGTCCAATAACTTTAACATAAGATTGTAATAAAGGATCAATTCTAATGAAAGCCAGGCTCCATCAGTGTTGTACTTACAAGGAAGTATTTTCAAAATTCATTCAAGGAAGTTTAAGTTAAAAATACAGCCGTACTGAAGTAATAAAGTGCTTAGTCTTATCTATAGTTTCCTGATAAGGACAATAAGCACTGCTCACATAAGCAGCTTTCAGTTAGTGACAGTTACTGACCATGACATCACAAGTAAAAAAAAAAAAAGTTTTCCAACAAAATCATTCTTAAAACAAGAGAATTTTATACTGAGTTTTTAAACTTCACAAAGTGTAATATATGCAAAAAAACAAATCAAACAGTACCAGTACCTTGGGAAGTGGTCGTCCCAGCTGTGAATACAATTTAGTCCAGAACTGCATGAGAGACATGGGTCCAAACGCTGCAGTATGGGGAGGGGGGGGGGTACACACACACACATCCACTCCTGCTTCACCTTGAATCCCTGAATGCGACAGCTTCTTCCATGTGTTGGTATTCACCTTACAGCTGGTGCACTTCCACCCAACAGTGGACTCTCACTAGCCCTTTCACAGTTTCTCCCTGGTTCAACACACACATCTACGCTCTACCGCAGGTACGCTCTGGGCAATGAGCTCACACATACAAACTCTGTTTCTCTCACAAACAGAGACACAGACAACTCTAAAACATGCTTCCTGCTTCACCAGGGGCTGTCACGTATTTGCATAGAGGGCTTAGTCATAGTGACTGCGGACTAGTTCCTCAGAGCTCAAAAAGGTGGTTTGAGAGTGAGTGAGAGCACAGGGGAGGGGAGGGGAGGGGAGAGGTGGGGAGAAGAGGGAGGGAGGAGGGGAGGAGCTTTCAGGAAATGATGCTTTTGTTGGTAAGTGACTAGAGTTACTGGCAGTCGGGCCCATTTTACTGTACATGGTGTAACTCAACCGCATTTGTAGTGTAAACAGTATTGCGCTCTGGACCTGGCCGCTCCTCACACCCTGCTGCTTACCGCTATATTTAATGGGCCTGGGCCACTATCTAATGATTATTATATTTAGAGACTGACTCCCTGCCTGGCTGCCTGTCTTACTTCATACTTTGCCTTTTGTCTTTCTATTTGTCTGTGCAGGCTCAATTTCAAGACAGCTGTTCAAGTAATGATTTCTATTTAATCTAATGATCTATAGCCAAAAGGTGGAAACGCTAATATGAGGGAAGCAAACACATTTTCTAATTACCTAACTGGGGAGGATAGTCACTCATGAGAGTACAGATCCCAGCAGGCTTGATTTGTCAGTCAGCCTGTCAAAATGTTTCTCTATTAATTTAACTGTGTTATGTTTATCTGCATAGGAAAAAAATTAACAAACCAGATTTATAGTCCTCACATGGTCCCCCAACAGATGTTATGCCAAAAACAATGAGGACAGCTTAAAAATAACAAGAAGACAGCTGAAGTGGTCAGACATGTATTAACAGATCAAGTGCAAGCTGCACATGTGCATATTATTCAGAAGTTATTTCAGCATTCAGCCAATACTTCTATCTGTGCACAATTACACAAAAATACCTCATTATAAAAAGGTCATTCCTCTTTACTGGAATCAGGGGTGCGATTGTTAAAAAAAGAGTGTTCTGGGAATCTGATGGCAAATGGATTATTTCAACAACTCCATGATGTTTATCAAAGACAGTGTCATAATATTAGTTTTTCTGATAAAGAGACAGTGTTAACTGTTTAAGAGGTTATCATAAGCAAGGACACTGTGGTATTTTAAAAAAAAAAACGTGATCTATCTCTTTCACTAGTGAAACAGAAGGGTCCATTTGCGCACCCAGCTTCCAGGAATACACAATATCACGCCAGGATGGTGAAGTATTGTAATGTCCATCTCTGCTGGACTGAAAGGGAGTCAGACTCTCAGAGACGGAGTGGCGCCTGTCCATGGTGTCATCATAGTATAAGTGGGAATCCTCTAGATAATGTATGTGCATATGTGTGTAAGCGTCTGTGTATTTGGTGGGTTGTGGAGGGTCATCAGGGGGGGATGAATCATTGATGAGCTTCTTTTGAATGCTCTGACACACACACACCTTATTGCATCACAGCCTAAAGAAGGAGGATCCATGCCTGATTTCAGTAACAACACAAGACTTCATTGATATATACTAGTATACATACTAGCAGAGACTGTTATTGTTTAGATTTTAGTGATGCTGATTCAATGTCCAATTCTGAAAATTGATCCCAGTTCTCATCGACACCTGATACTATCTTTCTTATTGTATCACTGATGTCTTTTGTGAGTGCTAGCGTATTGTAAACACCACACATGTGCACTGATGCCACGAGTAGCTCGCAATGTAAACGGAAGTGCAGTCGGTCTAAACTTCACTTTCAATAATGTTTTTAACAAACTGGGTTTTTTATGGATAAGGTGGAGCACACACTCCCCACGGAAAATAGTGCACCTGTTAACAACCCTTCAAATTAACCATTAACTTCCCCTTTCAAACTAGGCCATCCATATGACGGCAGAGCTTCTTATAAGGAAGTAACTGAGAAAAACCACTTGATTTTTATCTTGACTGACTAGCCACAAGAAATAAGTCAAGAAAAACAAGATAATCTTCTATGACAACAAAATACAACCTCAAAACACCTTTCACTTTATCAAAATTTCCTTCTCTTTTTTCTCCCCCTTCAAGTGGCTTCATGACACATTTTGGGTCATTTAAAAGCTTATATCAACTGGACATTTCTAGATATGTTGTGCATATATTTTCTTGTAATTCAGCATGACATATTTAGTATCTTTGGAAGCCATGGGACTAGTGGTTGCTGAATTATACTTGTCTGCAAAAACTAAGAGTGTAATGAGGGATCAGTTATAGGGTCAGTGGAGTTGCAAAGTTTCATATGTAAATGCATGCACAAGTGGAATCAGTGGACCTCATGGCCCATATAGGGCAAGTGAAGGGATTCCAATTTTACAAAAAGCAAAGCTGGAAAGGGATGCACACAACAATTTAATGCAAATGAACTCTTCCTAGAAGTGCACTGTGCACAGTAGAATACATGTGTGTAATAATGAGAGAAACAGCACAGAGAAAGCACAAGTGTGTGGCAAGAGACTAAGACCGTAAATGTGCCTAAATATGCCTTATTGCATGTATATGTGTATGTACATGTACAGTATGAGTATATAAACAATATAGTATGTGTGTTAATGTGCGTGCTTGAAGAGTGCTGTTCACTCTTTGAGGTTAGCCAGAGTGGTTAGTGAATGAGTTCTAGTGTTTTTGTCTTCCAGTAAGTCTTGTTTTCATTCTTATGCTCTGCATAAAACTTTGCATACTTTTGATTCACCAATGACCCAATATAAGCTTAGGCAGGTGTGCACGTGTCACTGTGGTGCAAAGTGTATAATTCTCCTTCAAACCCCAGGGAATGACTTTAAGATTCAGCGTCTTTTAAAGCACAGTGCTCGTGTCTTTTGATGGTATTGATGATAAAGCATTTTTTCTAGTTTATTTAGTTTAGTTTTGGGGATATCAGGGTTCATTTTAATTAAGATAAAAGAAGCCACTAACTGCCATTAATTCTTGTATAGATCTGAGATTATTGTAGATCAGTAAATATAATAAAATCTCAGTTTGGTTTCGTCAAAGTTTCCACAGTTTATCTTAATTTTATTGTGCCCAAGCTGAGTGTTTTGATAGTACTTTATTTTACAAGTCCAGAGTTCCCCAGTAACTCCCAAGAAAGAATTTAATGTGGAACTGTTGTTTCTTTGGAAGTTTCCTGGAAAGAACCATCTAATTTGGCGCTAACATATCAAATGATTGATCACTGTAAGTACAAAGCCTTTCATAAAAGGCATTGTCTAGATCTATTTAATCTCTTCAATATAAATATCTAATAACTTAAAAGACAAATAAAATACTAGTTAGTAAATATGAATAGAATAATTGCCTACACAAAATACTTGCAACATTATTTACTACTTTATGATCCATTAGATTTCAGTGGAAGTGTTTATTATGAAATGTATTATGATATTTTTTAAAGCCATTGCAGTGCAATATAATGGCTCTATTAGGTACATTAGAAACATCCGTATGTGTGTGGTAAACATATTACTATAATGGTGGTAACCATATTTAGAAAGCCTACATTAAATAAATGTTCAAAGCATATCAAAAATGTGAGACATCAATTTTATCCACATCATTGTACAGTTGCCATGTATTCCATTTCAGTTGTTTGCTAGTGATATACAGTAATTGTCAGATAATCTAAGAAAGATACTGACTCTCAAAGGGGAGTCTATTCATTCTAATACAAACAAACATTCGACTCTAGTTTTCCAGTTACCAGCAATCTAGACACAGACATCCTGTCTGCATGCTGCAACACTGTGCCTTCGTACAATATGAGGATATTCCAACTGAGCTCTGTTGAAGTGCATAAACAAACTATCACACTGTGGGAAACTGTGCAAACCAAGAGAGATTTCACTAATGACTCTACAGTTGTAACTGAAACTGGCTGGAGGTAAACATGGCAGTCAGTCACCTGACAGCTAAAACAATCACGATCAATGATTCCACACAGTCACACTTGCCTAAATTTCTTGTGTACTGTCACGGTTCAACAGTACAAAGAAAAGAAGAAGTCTTGCTTTATGGCTGTGGATGAATAGGGGAAAAATTGGGTAGGGTCAGTATGCTGTGGTGATGGAAGAAAAAAAAAATGGAGGATGAAAAGTGGTGGACTAGTCATGATGACCCCGTGACTTACATTTTCTCTGCATGCCTCACATGGCAGGGAGTGTCCAAAACCAGGAAGAACAGCTGAGAAAGCACAACACAAGCCCTCTCTCTCTCTCTCACACAAACACACACACACACACACACACACACACATACACACACACACACAAACACACCATAACATTCCCTGTCTCCAATGCCGAGAAACCAAACCTACTTCTCATGAGTGCACCAATGACGAAGTAGCCAGTTTAATCTAAAACACATAAAAAAGACAACCGTCGGGGCATACTGTTCTAAATATGTAGAAAGACAAATAGATCCAACGTGATCGTGAGACCCCTCGTAATTACTTGTAAGGAAGACATAGTCAGACACGCTGACACAGGCTAATGGAAAAGTAGGGAAACCCCACATGAATCACAAAATCCATGCCAGTACAGTGATGCATGTGATGAGGAAGATACATCGCTCTCCTTTATAAAAGCCTTCATGCATATCCTTTGTTCGTGAAATCCCCCCAGCTTAAACCGCTACACAAAATATTTTCATACCTTCTAAAAGTCTTCTTATATTCCACAGAACCATCACACTCATCCACACACCTGGCCACAAACATGAAGTGAAACTCTTGTACGTAGTTTTTTTCTGTCTACTTGTGTTTCCCTTTAAATGTTGATAATTGTCAACTATATTTTAATAGAGACTAATACTTGGATTACCACTACTAAGGGGTAGTGCAAATAATACTGCATATACAGACAAGTCTAATAAAGCTTCAAAATAGACATCAAAAGCTAACAATGGACTAATATTAACTGAGAATGACCTACGTTTTTAAATGTGTTTAAAAGTGACTGCCGGTGTATTCAAACCAGAATCTTTTACTTTGTTCTTGCAAGTGTTCCTGTGCCAGCTACATAATGATGTGCACCTCTAAGGACCTAACTTAATTTGGCAAAACTTTGCTGAACATATAATGGAAAAGTTACACACACCAAGGGTTGTAGTGATGTGCTGATCACTGGAAGAAGCCTTGATAGTAGGAAAAAAGTGTCGCACACTCTGGCTCAATAGGCATTTCTCCTTTATTCAGATGACATTTCAGCCCTTCTTCAAGATGAACAATCATAGTAGGACCCTGGCACTGGTATGTTTTACATGCCACACCTTAGTAACACATCTGATCGTGATTAGATAATCATGTTCCACCATAACTGTAAGGGTGTTGTTTTTTTTAGTGTTTTCTGTAATGTACCTCTATTTATTGGATATTTAGATAAGGTTGTTTCTGGTATTCTGGTATTTAACTTTTTCTGTATATCTATTAGAAATCTATTCAAAATAAATGTATCTGTAACATATTTGAATATACTTAACCGAAAAAATTGGATGTAAAATTTAAATCTCTATATGTGGTATGAAACATATTGGTTTTTGTCACGTTTATTTAAAGAAAATTTAATGGCTGCAGTTTCTGTCACTGTTTGTTAAAAGTTTTGATTCGCTTAAGGCCTCTTGATTGCTTTTCCTCACCCTTATGGTGGAACATGATTATCTAATCACCATTAGATGTGTTACCAAGGTGTGGCATATATAACATACCAGTGCCTGGGTCCTACTATGATTGTTCATCTTGAAGAAGGCCTGAGGGCTGCCATCTGAATGAAAGAGAAATGCATATGGAGCAAGAGTGTGTGACACTTTTGTCCTACTCTCAAAACCTTGTTTAACATCAAATAGTCTTTAGCTTTCATCAGACCTCTAGGCTATAAGACTAACTTCCAGAGAAACAAAAAAACTCAACTGAGTCCCTGTACACAGCTGCTGAAATTGACTCATTTATTGTATTTTGTTTTTAAGTGGTTTATTTCATATATTTGATTCTCTTGTGCATTACAATTAACTAAATTACACTGCAGTCCTGCTGCATCAGATACATGCAATAATATTGCATTAAAAATATATACATTTTAAGGCTAAATTCTTGCTCCCCATTCAGTGGGTTTCATTATTCAGCTATTAAGTGTTTTTTGAAAAGAAAAGAAATATCTAGCCTTGCGGATAGGAGTATTTTGGGTTTTATCTGCTTGGGTTTTGATAAATTTCTTACCGAGATGCTGCTCTGAGAATGTTTTGTGGGGGTGCTCAAACACTTAAAAAAAAAAACTTAAAACTTGCCTTTTCAGAAACAATGCCCCTTTTACTTTGGATAATAAATAATTTAGTAGTTAATTTATGTTTGTATACTTAAAACTTACCCTTGCTCTTTGAACAATAAATACAAGATCATATATTCTGAATGTGTGTGGACATGAAATCTAGGTCATTAGCATCTGTATTATTCAGTGAAAAGATTTTAAAAAACGTATAATCAAGTTAAGAAATGCCTTTTTCCTTGCCAGTGCTGTTGCACCTTATCCTGTCCTTAACATCATTAACATTTACTGCTTTGGCCTTAAGTTGAACCAAGAAAAAAATCCTGATAGCTATACCTTTTCTACTGTCAGACAGGCTAATCATGTGGAGAATAACGCCAGTCTGCTTGGTAACCCATGATTGCCCTTCTTCAAAACTCATCATCTTAGCACATTGTGTTTTAATATGGTTCCATAATGGCACTCAATCTATTCAGCCCAAATAGGCTTCAGATTAGAAACTCACTGGTCTGTGTCAGAACAATTGGCTTACTAAAAGAGACTGGCAGGACTGACACAAAAGCACAAAGAAATAGAAAATGCAAATGATGGATTGTAACCATATTCAACTGGAGTGTTGGGTTAAATATGTGAGCGAAGAGATGGTTGCATGTTTACTTCACTCTCCACATGTAAGCATTTCCCATACTGAAAAATGAATATCCTAGTCTCATTATTATATCCCCAGGGTGGGGATAATAATCCCAGAAACACTCAAATAGGTCACAAAAGCTTGAAAATACTTTTTCAGAACTTTCTTACATCTCTAAATCACACAGCAGCATATCCTTTTCTGGACACAATTCCAAGCATGATGGAGAATTACAAAGAGTTTCCAGGGGAGGATGCTTTGTGGAAGTGTAGAGGAATGCAAAATTACAGTGTCTTATTAATGACATGCCTTGACAGGAATGAGGTAGGTAGTATTGCAGTCTAGACAACACTAGGCTTTAATCAGGTTGCTCTATGGTACATTAAGCGGACAGAAGACAGGATGAAAGAAGTGGGTGGGAGGCAAGGTCCTTCCCTCTAATAGTCAAGTAAAAGAGAAAGGGACATGCGGTACCAGAAAGAGAGACTTGAGAATGAAAACTATAATGCATCTAACTTTGTTTGAGTAAGTATGTCTTCATACTGGCTCTTATAGACATTATAATTTATCAATATGACCATGCCAACACATCACAAAGACTTGTGAAACCAACCTGGGAGAAATCGCCATTCCTAGGAAGGTTGAAGCTGGAAAAGTCCACATCAGAGAATCCCGAGTACATGTCCATGGGGACATCCGGAGTGGTGGTGGTAGTGCTGCTGTTCAAGTGGTATTGCCTGAAGGAGAGAGAGAAGTTAAGTTTGTTTAACCAGTATTTATCCAAGTAAAACTGATGCATGCTGTTTTTTTAACACTGATGTACTTAGCCCACATAGAGTTTATACCTTAGAAATTCACACCTTAGAGCTGCCAAGTACAATCACAGCCTATTACCACTACTGTGCAATAAGCAGCTCAGCTAGAGGAACAACTGGAGCACTGAAAAGCGTCCCAAACTTAAGTCATCAAGTGTTATAATCAGAACAGAGGGTGATGTTTTCTGAAGATGGTGATCTAACACTGTAATACTCAAATAATATGACCCAACAACATAATACTGAGTTAGCACATGACCTTAACGGGAGAAAACACTTTCAGTTTCGTTTATAGAATCAAAGGTGAGTGAAGTAGAGCTTTATGTTATGTCAAGGCGTATAAAAATGAATAACTGTTACTAAATCCAGGTGTTCAAAGTCAAATAAGTAGCAGTGTCAACTGTTGAAGATACAAGAAAGATAATATGAACACAAATCTTAGGTCAGACAGACAGAGAGAAGTTGAGGTTTAAATAAGGCAAGGAAGAGAAAGAGAGAGAGAGACACACACACACACACACGCACACAAACACACGCAGGAGTCTACAGAAAGTCACGGAGAACAATATATACTTGCTTTGAAGATCTACGGTCCAGCTTTCCTTAATACCAAGCATTGTCCTTTTGCCAAATGTTAATATCCGACACAAGTCTGAAGACCTCGATAGACATAACCTATGATATTTTCAGTTTCTTGTTGAGTGGAAGTCACCATAATGTAACAACCCACTATGCTAATAGTGTTGGACGAACACTCAAAACAAAAGTAAAACTAAACAATGACAAGGTGGAACTGCAACAGTGCCGTCCCATGTTCTTCTCATCCAATCATGTGCCAGGGCTCAGGCTCAGAGGGATTGAGCTTGGCCAAAGCTATTCACAGGATTTGGCTCTGTGTCCTCAACCACGGGCCAGAGATCAGGGAGAATGATTGATTTAAGTTCAAAACACACCAAGAGGATGAAAGGGCAACCCCAAGCCAGTGAGTAGAGGCCAGTGTATGAAAGATGGTTCCTGTGATTTTTTTTGTGTTGAATATCCCTGCCTAATATGCAGCAGAATTTAATATTTAATCATGTCTATGTTCAAATGTTATATCATGAGTATCTGTTTACGAAATTCCTGATACCTCTTTTAGATAAACACAAACACCAAAGGGTTGAAATGTAAACAGCACTTTCTACTTTTTAAACAAGTGCTGATCATTGATGCACAGATGGTCAAAAATCACAGACCTTTTGTGATATTGCTATTGATCCTTTTCCACAATCAAGCAACTAAGAAATGAAATTCTACCAGAAATCTTAGTGTACACATTGGAAAAAAACAGATTAGCTATTATAATCATGAGTGATGAACAAATATGAGAAAAAAAAGATCATGAGATCATACGACTGAAGAATCGGTTTTAATTCTCAGTAAGATCATAGCTCTGTGAATGGTAACAATCACCCACACTGGAAATCCCCTTCCTGGCCCTTTAGCCAACAGTGATATGACAGTGATATTATTACAGTAGAAGTCTTGGCAGGCCAGCATCAGCTGCTTTCCAACAACACAAAGCTGGTTAAAGGCTCTCAGCCAAAGCAGCTGATTGACTTACTGTTTGTGTAGATGTACCTACAGGCAAGGGTGTAACTTTGGTTTGAGACGTAGGGAGGACGCAATAAAACAGGGGGGCTGTAGGTCCTCCTATTTCCTGCATTTCTACATGTATTTAGGGACTACAGTAACGTATAACCTACCTGCAACGCCTTCCTGTCATTATCAATGAACCAAATGACCTAACCCTTTATACAGCACATATAACCTACCTGTGACTCAGTGCTGCTTCTTCCTGCCTCGCCCTCTCTGTCTTCCATAGGAGCCTCCACCTCATCTGACCTCTGATACAAAAGCAGAGTCGAGTTACTCTCTTGAGCTTGTGGTGTTTGAGTCTAACGCTAAAGTTAACTAGCAGCAAGAGAAACTCTTTTACTGTTTTACAACCATCTTAAATATTTAGCTTGTCAAATCACTTTTCCCCCCCTTTGGAAATATGTGACAGGCTGGTGACTACTTTGCTCACCAGCCAACATTAGTAATAGTAAAAGTCACCTAGCAAGAGTGTATCAATGTTGGCTCATGGATGTATTATAAGAGCTGGATACTGGACCTGAAACAGCACCCATTCAGTCCAATAAGAATTGCTCGGCTGGTGTACACGCCCAAAAAAGTTTCTAGCTTCCAGGTTCGCTTCCGTATTCAGTGCTGACCACTGAATATGCGCAGTGGTGTTTCCCCTGCTGGCCCCGCCCACAAGTTCCCACTCAGCCCATAGACTTTATGATGTGTTGATGATGTCACAGATTTTTAAATCCCTTTTCTCTGCTCGAGGAAAGTTTTATGAATATAAAACCTCAATGGGTCAAAAATTCATAATAGAAAGTCAACAGACATTTTACAGACATTTCTTTTACAATGGTGGTCTATGGGGAAAATGCTTTTTGGGCTGCAGGGGGATTTTTCACTGCAATACTGTGAGTGACCACTGGAAAAAAATTGGCTGCAAGGCTGAGTGGCGGGGCTTTATCCAGCTCTTATAATACATCCATGTGTTGGCTCAGTCAATGTTAGCCTAACACCAACAGAGAGGAGAAAGGAGGGGGAGGATGGGGAATTAGAAGGGGGACTGGGAGCTTGAGTGGGAGCTGTTTCCGCTTGGCCCTAGTGCATGCAGTATCTCCTGTTTTTTTAGTTTTTTTGTTTTTTTTAATCTTAGTTAGTTTTCGGACTGTAAAAAGTGGAAGGGTCCAATGCTTCCTTCTGAAAAAGTGCACACCACAAACCTCCACCCGCACCCTCAGATCTGCCAGCAGCTTGCTCCTCTGGGGCCCAAATGCTAAGTTCCGCACCATGGGGGATCAAGCCTTCTGCTCTGCTGCACCACGCTTGTGGAACCGCCTTCGTAACCATCTGAGGGTGGCACAGACCCTAGTGTCTTTTCTAACAACCTCTCTATTCAGGAAGGATTTTTCATCTCAACACCTACTATTTTCTTTATGTGTGTTCTATGTTATTAATAAAACTTTGAGTTTCACTATGAATGAAAAGTGCTGTACAAATTCAATGTATTATTAATATTATTGTTACATGTAGCCTTCCAATACTAAGCCTGAAGCTGTGTACAGATCATCATTTGAACCTTGTTTTTGTTTTATAATCTCTTATTTGAGGCTGAAATATACTGAACATGCATATAACAATTTTTTATTCAGTTAGACTCGACTCCAATCAGTGGAGTTTACACAGTTACACTGCGGTTTTTTTAATTACCTATTTCCTGACAGACAGTCTACATCATTTTCTCACGACTTAAAATTAGGAACTTGAAGTGTCAGAACTGCTGTATCTTCCCAACATGTGGTTCAGTAAAAAAGTTTTATGTTGCAACAGTTCATCGGGAGTGCTGATCTTCAAAACACTATTCAAGCCAATGTAATTTCTACAAGTTGAACCCCAAAAGCAACTTGGCAACATTCTTGACAATAACAATAACAGCTACACTGCAATGTTATTAGCATGAATAATGCATACATTTAGGACGTGGAACAGAGCACAGATTTACTTGGTTAGATTTCCTTTGAGTGACTGTATAGACAAAGTCACAACCTATTGAAGCAAAATTTCACCCAATGTGCTGGTTGAAAGAGTAAAAGCAAGAGCACTAACAGTATTCACCAGTTAGAAAAAACATGAGAATGAACCCCCTTTATGCAACAAACAGCATGTTGCAATGCATTTCTGTCAGTTTTAAGAATTAAATGCTTTTTAAAAAGGTAGTGGACTAATACATTTTATACACTATGCATTTTTAAGTTTTAGTCCAACTTGCAAAAAATGTTTGTTAATTAAAAAGGAAAGGAAACATAATCCCTTCAGCAAGATAAGCAACAGCGCAATGCTTCTTCCATAGAAAAACAAGGGCGTTCTTCAGAGTTTACTGAACAACTATTCAGTAAACAATTACACCCAACTACCCCCAATTCCTTGGAAGGACTCTTCCTTAAACCAGCACAATCATAAAATGTGTCTCTCATGCTATCAACAATCAGCAATAAGTGAACTTTGAGTCAGAGAGCCTGGCTGCAGGCAATATCAACTGTAAGGCAGATAGGGTAAACAGTATGTTTAATTGTGCAGTGTCAAAAAGCTGACTTACTGCATCAAAATGAAACTGGTAAAACCGGGAGGCTCTGATCAACTAATCTCAATGAAATGTGGCTTACAGTAAGGAAAGAGTGTTTAGATACAGGCAATGCAATATATTACCTATTACAGAGTTGTGTTAACCTTAAATGCTGCACAGTCTGTCTGACCCTTTAGATTAATAATTTACGAGTTTGTCACAGACAATAAGAAACAAACACAACATAAAAATAGAAGCAGGAACAGTGGTCTGTTTCTGATTTTACTGCTGTAAACAAACACCAAGACTCAGCTGTGTGGGAGAGACCTAACCACATACTACCAAACTCTTACTGCTGTTTGCTGAAAAGATTGTTTACTTTTTTTAATCTTCTCTCTTTAAATTGTTTGTAAAAATGAATAAGAGAACAACAAGGAAATCCAACATTTTTCAGGTAGTTCATTAATATAATGATCAGTGCATAGCTTTTTACAGCATTATACCTTTTTTTGGTGTACAGTGTGATCTGCAAGTAGCTGAACACTGACACGCTTTTCATTGTTTTGGCCGCGTTACTTCAGCACACAGTTGAAGTACAATGATGCTTAACATAATGCCGAGATAACCAAGATGTTTTTAGAGCAACAGTGCAATGTTTTTGACTACAGGTGCATCACAATAAGTCACTTGAATCCGAACAAACATGTGTATCACTTGCTGAGGACCAGACTTAGGCCAAAATGTCCAAAAAACACACAAAACAAACATGCAGATGGCTGCAGTACAAGGCTGGTGGAGAATCACCAGAGACAGTACTAGTCATGTGGTGATGTTTAGCAGCTGTAGACTTCAGTTGATGTTGAAGCTTAAATCTAACATTAACACTATGCCAGACAGGTGTTGATTCAACTCAGCAGTAAAGTCCAACACTGTAAGTGGTGTTGCTGTACTGGATCGCATTATCTTGTAAGGTGTTTTTGTTTGTCCACAGCTAAACGCATTTCTATTAATCTGTATTATACTGCACTGTGTTGTATGGTTATTTTGGCCATTGCCTGTTGATGGGCTTTAAAGCCACAATCTAATCTGAATATCAAGTGACATCATGTGAGGCCCCACAAAAAAGCTGAGAAATTGTCTTTCAGTCATTCATTCATCAGTGTTTCACACTAAACATAACTAAATCCCAAATGACACAGATGGAGCCTCTTTGACACCATCTCCACAAAAATGAAATAATATGAATATAATGATCCATTTTTATGATTACTTTCAGAAGAAAGGTAGTATTTACAGCTCAGCTAGTGTATTGGACTGCATTATTAAGTTGGTGTTATGGCGTCAATGCCCTGAAAACTCCAGTGTTATGACGTAGAATAAATCTGTTCCTGTTGTGCTAACACTACATAGTCAGTGTCTCAGTGACATTTTTATCACTACTCATAAGAATAGTTTCTGCTGTGCAGGGGAAAGAGCATGTCAGACAGTGCCTCAATCTGTGAAAGCACAGCACTGGTCCATTCACATTTTCTCCTCACTGTTATCATGTGATCTAGTCAACTCTTCTGATTGTTCTGAATAACCATGTGAGCAGACAACGGAGGGCTTTCAAGTTCAATCAATTACATCCCAACTGTACTGTATAAGTCTATCATACTAAGCAGCAGCCAGCTCTGTTGCCTGCAGATCCTGGAAGAAAAGAGGAACGAATACAGGGTCATGTGAAAAACAGTCTGACTGAATATCAGAAGGACTGAACGGAGAAAATAAAACAGACCTAGGTAGAGATCCAAAAATCGCAGCTGCCTTTAGAGTTCATTTGGTCAAGAAATCAGAAGTTAAACATTGTTCTAAACCCAAACACTTTGTGATTTTGATCATAATATTAGTGCACTGTAAGACCGAGATTGAGATAAGGGGTCTTGAAAAACCAGCTTGATGTCAGAAAATTCCACTTTGAGTGAACTTGAAAACCACAGGCCGTGCTCTCACGTCACTTAATGCTTGAACTTTCAAAGAAACACTGCAGACAGCAATGACAATAAAAAACACTACCACCCGAACTAACACTTCCTGAGTAGTATTCAATATGACACACAGGTTTGGTGATGACTAAAATCAAGTCATTTTGCCTATAAGCAAAAGCATGAAAGGTTGAATTTGATCTTAACAATAAGCCTTTGTCCATTGAACCACACAGATACAAAAAACAGATACACACAAATCTCAAATTGAACCCACATACACATTGTGTTTGCAGATTAGTGTAGAGAGTAATAATTATAAACAATACCATAATAACATTGACAACTTTCAAACAGAACTATGGTAGGGCTTTCTGATACAGGGAAAAGCCCATATTACAACCGTGATGCATGATTCACAACTGTGTATCATTGTAGCACCAAAATAATTATATAATCAATAATTAAAAATACTAAAAAACAAAATTATTTAGTTGCTGTCCTTTCCCACACACTTACTCATATGAATGACCGATTCATATTGACCATAGTTTCAGTTCAGTATCTCTCTTTTTCATGTATACTTGTCTTCTCTGTCTCTTGCTTTCTCTTTCTCCCTAACTATTCCTCTGTTTGAAATTAGTCCAGAAATGATTTACATGTCGTTTAAGTGCCAATAACATCCAATGAAATTCCCTTCCCTAAAAAAAAAATCTGTCAGACCAGCATCTAAGCCCTCTTAAACTGACGTAGAGCTAGGCAGGAAAATGCAGATGGTTCAGCTACACTTTTAAACTACAATAATTGTGTATTGGCTTATGCTCACTGTTAAACCGCATTTGCATGTGCAGTAGTGCTGTGGCTCAACTGATTCAGCGTAGACACTGACGGGAACTGAAGCTGATTGTGCGCTGCTGACATGCTACTTATGCTACATGGCAGGTGTAAATGAGGTGTTGCACAACTTTTGAATAACACAGTCTCTCTCTGTCTCACTCACACACACATACACCCTCTGTGGGTGGAAAGAGACAAACACCTCTACTTTAGCTATGAGGTCATAAAAAGCAGAGCAAGATTTTGAGATTGATCCTCCTTGTAAGGCTGACGCCAGGCTACCCGCAGCAGGAAATGGAGGATTTCTGATAAAGGAGACCATTATTACTGACGTGTTTAGTTTCAGGGTAAAAGTGATGTATTTGTATTGTATTACCTCACTCCAGGTGTAGACAATGCAATTATGGAATCAAATAATATTTAACAATTCATAATCAATCATCATAAGATTTCAAAAAGTAGTATCTGTAACACTTTCAGCTCTGTTAAGACACTCCCAGGGATACTGGGACATTTTGTGCAATATTTTAATCACCCTCAATACCACCACCACACTGCTTTATCTTTGAGTCCATCTTTAGCCATGTATGTAGTGCACAGTGTGCAAAGTTACTTCAAACTCACTGCATCTGGACGTGTAATGTTCTCTGCTAATATGGTGCCATTCTCAGCTCATGATAATGCAATATGTTGTCAAACATGTGTGCATTAACTTACTGGTTTCCAGATTGCATAGGGCAGTGTATGCTGTATCCAGCCTGCTGAGAGAAGGATCCCCAGGAACCAGGGGAGGCATATATTGAACTCTAAAACACACAAAATAAAAATCTGTTATGCTGAGGAAAAACATATAAATACAACATTGAACATCTTAAGTGCAATAGAACTTTCTCATAGAGCAGGAACAACAAATGGCTCTATGTGTCAGTGGTGTATGTTTTGGCATTACAGTAAAAAAGACCTTTTATCAAATTATAGGTTTTATGTTCTAAATTAAGTGCAAGAGAATACTACCATTGCCATCACTCACATCAGTGCATTTTATCATGCACTACTGATAAAAAGTACATATAGGACTTTCAAATTAACAAAATCCACATCTTTGTTCCACAAGGTCTTGAGAACTACAAACCACTTGTAACTGATGGGCTAAGCTAAGTTAGCTAGTTAGAAAGCTAAGTGAATGTTGTTTCAATGTAATTGTATAAGCTCTTCATGACTCAGCTGAGCCACATCCAATATTTTTTCCACTTATCCCTGGTGGTACTTAGATATGAAGTTGAGTAATTCTTCTGTGGACTTTCTGTTGCTATCACATTACAATGGAGATGAATGGCATTTTGTTTGTAGTGCTCAAAGAGCATTGGGACTATTACTTTGTTAGAGAGTACTTCCAATTAAAACCCTTTTTCAATGTAATTTTTAAATATTGTGAGAATCACAAACAAAATTCACCTTTATTGCAAAGATACAACTAGGGATGAGTAAGTTTTTTTTAATGATATGACTTTAATGTTTTTGGCTCATCTTCACAGGAATTGCAAATCAGTCATAAGCAACTGAATACCACAACTAGGATCACTTCCTTTCACAGTGCTTTACACATCTTTAAATGACTGGACTGTTACGCAGTTCCTGCAACACAGATTTCAAATACACCAGTTCTCAGATATCAAATAGTAAATATAGGAGGTGTTGTATCATTAAGGTCAGGTACAACTGAAGTGTCTTTACTTGTCATGCTGTCATTGCTAAGATGGTCTCTAATGATTCAAAAGACATTACTGAAATAGTATCCTATAGCAACAGCTTGTCAAGCCATAGTAACCTTGAAAATACTGAAACACTAAACTAAACTACCCCAAACCATTTCAATAAATTTATTTGAGTTCTTTGGGCTAACACAGAAGCAAGTAATTCATTTTTTTAAAATCACAGTTGTAAGCATAGTAGAGGCACAGGGACATAACTCACCAATTAAAAATATGAGCAATGTAAGTTAAGTGAATATATATATAGATCTAAATAAATGCCAAAGCATACCTCCATGTTAGAGGAGGCCACAGAGAACAAGCTGCTGTCCAGCTGAGGGCCTTCTGGATGCAGGTAGTTCTCCCCGTCCATGGCCAGCGCTGAGGGGAGGATGGGCATCAGACCACAGCTTCGCACATGACCACCAGCTGACTTAGGCTATGCACCCTCAAACTGCCACCCACGTGCTGGCTGCGTCTGAGATAGTTCTTCTAACACGGGCAATGGCTCTCCATGACCTGTGGAAGACAGCAGGGATGGAGGGATGTGCAGGGAGAGGAGAGAAGGGGTTGAGATTCAGACATATTCACTCCTGAAAGAGATCATGAGAAAAAAGAATAATACATACTGAAATAATAGTTAACATTTTACAGTGCTTGTTAAATCCATTATTTTTAACCTATGACATGCCGTCCTTATTATAGCTATCTTTATAACGCCACAAAATGAATTCAGACCTTATTCATAATGCAGAGGGTGAGCTTGTATTTATTGACTGACAGCCCTCATTAGCTGGTTGTCATCTGACATCACTGAAGGTTTCACATTCATTACGGAACTAATTAAAATCACGTCACGAGGTCCACAAACAGCAAACAGCCTGAGCTGCCTATTACAGCAACTGAACATAAACTTATAGTGCTATTTGACATGATAACAAGTCAACAACAAAATTAACACTAGACAGACAGACAGACAGACAGACAGACAGATAGACAGATCGATAGATAGATAGATAGATACAGGGACATATTTGTAGGTTGCATTTGTGTTTGCAAATATCATAATTTTTATAGTTGGGCTATCCTTTCGTCTACATTTGGATCACAGAATTTTCTTTTTATCTGTCCAAACAAATTAGACACACTTTGCTATAATTGGGAAACTGACCACAATGACCTCTTTGTTCTGATATGGTTTCACACAGAGACTAAGTTACCCTGAGTTAAAAGCTGGCAGCTTCTACTTCTACTGCATAACTCTGAGGTTTGATGAAAGTTAGAAAATTAAAATAACGTGTATGAAATAACCTTTCGCTCACTATCGTGGTATGTGTGCTTAGACATTAGACATCTGCCTCTCTGAGGTTTATAGCACACAATTTGTAAACTAGTGATTTTAAATGCATTTTGAGATCAAAATATCATGAAGCATAACTGACCACTCCTATGTTCCAGACTGAAAGCTTAGCAAATATCCCACAAATCACACCAGTTTGACAGCTGAATCAATCCAATCTCTCAGCACTCCACAATGCACGCCTGTGTAACATCAGTAACACTCTCTTGCCCCAAACTAATCAAACTGTAACCTTCCTTCCCCTCTCCCTTACTTCACTCCTTCCTCCAGTTTGCCCCCAATCTGGAACATAGGCCAGACATAGTCACTGGGGACAAAGCTGAGGTAATAAATCCTAATAGAGTTCATGAGGGTCTAAATAAGAGGGCCTTTGTGTGTCTGGGTGTGTGCATATAAGTGTGTGAGAGAGAGACAGAGACCCAACATATTCACCTCTCACATAGCCAATGCACACAAAGGGAGGCCATTTTACCCTCAGGCTACTGGTGTGATACTGTCTGGATAGGCAGAAGCAAATGAGGGGAAGCCCAACGCAAACACCAAACCAATAAACATTCTAGGCAGGAGGTCTTCAGCAAAAGGATATTAGAGATGGCAATTTTGTTTAACATTATAAATGTTTTAAGTAATTTACTAACAAACTACTATTAAAAAAACACAGAGGAAGAGAATACGAGCACAAGTGAGAGTGAGCAAGAGAGAAATATTAGACTGAAACCTAATTTTGTTACTTTATTCAATCTTCTGTAATGCTATTCATTTCTGTGGTTCAGGAGTGATGTCTATGAAACTAAAGTTACTGACTCAAGTCTCTACATAATGTCATCCAGAGATTATTCTTTCATAAAAAAGTTTCTCTGTATGAAAGGGGTGATTGTGAAAGCTCAAAACTACAGCAATATATTAATGTAAGTGAGAGTCGGAATCGCCCAGTAATCTTACATGCAGATGAACTGCAACCTATCATCTAAAGTCTAAAACGACGTCCTAAGGCCGCGTTCATATTCAGACCAACGTTGGCCCTGCATGTAAAAACGAAAACGAAAAAGAAAAAGAAAAAACCCAGACGGCCCCATCAATGCAATGCATCGATGCAGCCGGCTGTGCTGTTTTATAGCAGGGATGTGGTGGAGAGTGGTTTGTTTGGTGTTAAATTATAAGAATGATTTGATAAGCGAGTGTGACGGCTGAAAACACACCTAGTTCTTCTTACTAGCCTCGGTGGACAAGCTTTCTTTGATTTAGGGCCAGGTGTCGATTCCGTTCCAATTCACAAGGTCCCGATTCGATTCGATTCAATTCCTGATTGGATATCGATCCGGTTAGGGGTTCTTTTCAGTTACAATAACAATTTTGCTTGATATGAAATAGATTCTCAGAGAACTAATGCTGTAAATTATACAAGGAACCCTCTACCTGGTGCATTATTAAAAATATTAATGTGTACATTAAAAATCGACCCAAAGCAGTTACATTAATGTACTTTTTATTTAACATGAACACACTGCAGCAGTCAATACAATATAGTTCAACTCTACAGACTCTACAGTCAGTGAGATTTGAGTGAGCAGGTAAGTGCTTTCTTCAGTGCGGTGTATAAACAACTCAAGATTTTAAATTGAACCACTAGGCAGCCAGTGTAAATAAGGTGGCTACAAACATACCTATTGTAATGTAAACATCACTAGTACCTCAGGAAAATATACACTTTGCTGTGATTGTGTCACAAAGCATTTGTGCAAGAGGCTTGGTGGTGCCCTCAGTCGAGCAGCTTCCACCATGTTCAACGAGATCTGGCCACAAGATCTTGCACAACGAAATATCGTGCGAGATCTCGTGCACAGCGAGATCTGGCCATGAGATTTTGTGAACTTGTTGAACATGGCAGGAGCTGCTCCACTGAAGGCACCGCCAAGCTCAAAGGCAGTCTGGATTCATTTCAGATTCAAAAAAATCCACAGGAAAAGGCATAAAATAAATGATTGATGTCGGATTTTATAAATTGATGTCATAAAATTGAAATGAAGATTGATTTGAATAGGAAAATTGATTTTTTAAACTCAGCCTTGTTTTCATTCCATCACCCCGATACCCCTTTCAGCCAACCACTCCCGACCACATACCATAACCAGTGTTGCTACTAAGAACGGAAATTAATTTGATGATATCAGTGTTTAAAGGCCGTTTATCCAACTCCCTGAAAAAAGAAAGAGAGAGAGAAATAGAAAGCACATGAGCATGTGTGATTGAGAGCGAGGTAGCATGCAGATGGCCAGACAAGTGAGAGGTGAAACTTATCTTTTATCTGCTCATTTTTGATGCAATTCTGAGGCTTTTCAGTGAAATGTGTGGGACTACACTGCGGACTGTGAGAGGAAGGGTGACAGCTGTCTCATATGAAGAGGTCCTACACAAGTCAAATGCACGTCTGAAAGGGATATAAGCGTTCCCTGCACCACCCAACCCTATCCTACCACCACCACTGCATATTCTCCTTACTTAGTCATTAAAAGTCATTATATGCAATAACAGTCCTGCACTTTCTTCCCATAGCGCCCTATCCCCTGTTGCCCCTACCACATCACCCACCTGCACCGTGCCAGTTACTGTTTCTTAGCAACAGAAAAATGTCTGTCTTTTATTGTCCCTTTCCTAACCCCCACCCCTCCAGCAAGCCTCTGAGTATAATCGATACTGATCATTGTAAGAGTGGACCCAGATATCCCCTTCCTGTAAGGCCTCTTGTTACCGGAAAACAGCAAAAACCGCTGGGTGGGGGCGGGGTTGGGAAGGTGATGAAGAAAGCTATCGGTAGAGAGAAGAGGGTTGGAGATATGGGAGATAGAAAAAGGGAAAATAAAACGTAGAGAACAAAAACATGCCCACTGCTGCACAAGGGACACAAGGAGCTCATTCAACAAAAAGCAGCACACACATAAGTCATTTTTATAACCCTGCTTGGTTACTTAAAAGAGAGGGAAAGAGAGAAACTCTTAGCAGCAGTGTAATCTGTTAAATCTGTTAATTACTTCAGAGGTTACCGCTGGTTTTTGTACAGCCCCCTTCCATGTGTTTCTCTCCCTCCATCTCTCTCTCTCTCTCTCTCTCTCTCTCTCTCTCCCTCTCTCTCTCTCTCTCTCTCTCTCTCTCCCTCTCTCTCTCTCTCTCCCTCTCTCCCTCTCTCTCTCTCCCTCTCTCTCTCTCTCTCTCTCTCTCCCTCTCTCCCTCTCTCTCTCTCTCCCTCTCTCCCTCTCTCCCTCTCTCTCTCTCTCTCTCTGGGTGGCCTGATGCAAAAGCTCACTGCAGGGAGATTAGGCCTTTTAAAATCTTTAAAAACTGAAACAAACCACACACTATACACTGCACATGCCAAACACACAGACTGTTAGATTAATTTGGGAAGAAGGACTGCAAACATGGCGATTTAGTGATGTTATAAACAGCATTTCCAGCGATGTGGCAACATTCTAGGCCAGTTGCTGCCTTTTGGTAGTGTGAGTCACTGCGCTTGTCTCTCAGCGAGAGAGAGGTTAACAAGCAGCACGCCTCTGTCACTTCAAAAACACAAGATGTGTGTTGTTAGTTGCAGCGTCCAACATGTGCTCACAAGCATATTAGGTGAGAGGTAAATGCAGTCTGTTCTAGGGAGGACTGCTTGGCTGCATGTTGGTGGCCTTGGCGAGTATCAGTGGCTGCCAGAGCACATGGGGATCATCCAGGGAAGTGTGACTTCCTTAAGCTGGTAAGTCACGATTAATGCTCACGAGGAGAACAACCACCCTGCCTCGCGCGTGTGCCATCTCGCTCACAAATGTGCACTCATACTTTCACATACAACTACTTTTTTTTTTTTTTTTTTTTTTGCATCCACACTGTTTATGCACATATAATCTTGCCATGTACAAACATGAATTTACAATGCCAGCATTTAGGTGATAAAGTCACAAAACAGTGTACATGTGTTTTATTGGCTATAAAACACATATGTACGCTTGCATGTGTGCGTGTGTGTGTGTCTCTTTTAATGCCAGTGCATTGCTAAAAGGAAGTGTATGACAGGCTGGCAATGCTGAATTTTTGCCACGGTCATGACAGGAGCATAGTCGTTATCTCACTTTACATTTTATTTCTCTTGCTGGTGGCAGGGATGAATAACTGTGAGAGACAAGAGTCTGCTGTTCTTATCTGTAGCAGATCCTCATCTTATCCTCACCCCTCTGTCCTTTTGACACCTGTGGCCTCTTCACCTCTCATATGTATTCCTTTACTCCCCGTCTCTCATCCCATCTCTTTTCTTTGGGCATCGTACTTAAAGGTAGAGTCAGTGATTCTGGAGAAAGATTGTTTAATACACTTTTTGTCAAATTCTGTGTAAATCTCCTCTTGGCTAGCTGTCTGTGTGTACGCATGCTCATGCTGTGCTCATGCTCAGTCATCAGAGCAGCTGTCTGTGTGAGGACAGTCTCCCGTCTCCAGCACCCACTGAATGGTAGGGGAGTGCTAGCGAACTGGAGAGAGAGAGACCACGTCCAGTTCACATAGAAAGTGTTTTCTCACTGAACAGATATGCTTCCATTTTATTAAATGTATCAGAGAGCCCCTGTGTTTAGTGAAGCGTAATCTGAGCAGGCAGTTGTTTAAATCACACAAATATCCCTCTGTGTCTGCTTTGAACTTATTAACTACATTAATTAATCAATAAATACAAACACTGTCGACTTCTTCCTGCTGACATGCAAGCTATTTTGGTTCAGTAAATTTCTGTGTCAGTCAATCTGGTCGCTGTCCTCTCAGCTCCCCAGGAGCTACGGTTGACAGACGGACGCTTCTGTGGACAGCGACGCTGAACGCAGGTCGAGTGAGATGTGGGGAGGCCGCAGAGAGGCTGAGAGTGCGGATGAACTGTTGTGCTCACATGTGCTCACACTGCTCGTTATAATATGCGAGAGGGAACAGAAGTGACTCCGCAGCTGACGCATTGCTCTGAATTCCACCTTATTTCTCTGTTGGTCGTTGCCTGGGAAAAGCACGTCCATGAATTCGGAGAACAGAGCTTCTGAAGAAGCAAAGGGGGGGTGTATTTGTGTTAAGTTCAAATATCAACAATCTTTCCCCCAAATGACTCAACCTTTAATCTTTCCTAAGGTACTGAGAAAACGCTTCAATGCGCAGCTCTGTTTCATCTTAATTAACAACATTTGCACAATCAGCTCCTTGTGGCACGCAGTGTGTCTACAGCAAAAGCATTCCAGCCATGTTTTCCAGTCATCTGTCTTTCGGACCAAACTGATAAAAACTTCCAATCCAATGCAGCTGTCTACATTGCATGTAACAATATTCAAAACCTCATCAAGTCAATTTACTGTTTCACATACACAGGTTAATATATGTTTGTATCAGTCAAGTGCCCTATAAGCTCTGCCAAGTGCACAGCATTGCTAGCTGAACTACAGCATATAGGCTACTGTTGCATTGCTTATCTGTATGTGACAATATTTATCTGTATGGTTCTTATTACATAATCTAATACATAAATTAAAAAAAAACAGGTCCACTTCTGCTGTCACTGCAACGCCAGTGTGGACACAGAGCTGCACTTTCAATACACACGCATGTACAATAACAAGATGCGCTCATTACACACATTTCTCATGTGACAGTAAGTCTGTTGGCATCTGTCATTCTCCTGCAGTTTTCTGCATCTGTCTTCACTACTAACAAGCCAGCTGACGGCAATCATTCAATCCAACACACAACACTCACTCATCACCAATCTGAGTCCATCAGCATCACCAGTAATCGGGTTAGAAATGATCAGGGCCCAGCTGCCTTACTCCAGAGCAGCAAGGGGGCTGTTAGTTGGTTATGATTGCCTAGACTGGCTGGATTCATTAGCTTCTGTGATTAAATATTCATAAAAGGAACAAGTTACTTCCCAGGGAAACACAGGGCTCAGTCATTCAAAACAGCCTACATTATTAATCAGCACCTTATTCGACACAAAAGGCCTCTACTTGCCACTGCATGAACACACACACACACACACACACACACACACACATACCCCTAAGGAGAAACATGGAAAGATGAAGTTATTAGCTACCTATCTGTCTATTCCCATTCCATTCCCAACATACAAAATTTCCATTCAGTATTACAGACATTGCCATAAAGGCCCAGTGACCGGGTAGGACACTGGATAGAGAATAATGATCGAATGACTGTGTAACCGAATCTGCTGTCTTATCAAAAGCCGGGAAATGGAAACAAATTGGGTTTTAAGAGCCTGTTGTTATTGCATTTCGCCCGTTCAAATATTTATCAGAGTGGCTCTCTGGATTGAGACAGCACACAAGAACACACTGAATAAATGAGCAGTCATTTGAATGATTTGGCCGAACTGAAAGGCAAGGTTCAAAGATTTAGCCACTTACAAAGGGATAACGATTATTCTTAATTAGATCCTCATCAGCCCACTCGATTGGCTATTCAGCACCATTTTGCCATGATCATGAATATCATTATACCCACAAACACCAGCTGAATGAGACATTAAAAGTGATTTAGCCATTAAGGGGGAACTTAATCGAGGAGGCCTTTGTTGTGGTAAATAAAGAGAAGACCAGGCGAAGGGAGACAGCCGGGGAGCAAGGAGGAAAGGTGAGGGCAGAGTAGAGTTTGACAATGATGGTTGTGGCAGAGAAGTGTAAAGAGCAGAGACGTTGAACAAGATCGCAAACAATGGTTTACAGTGGCTTGATGACACTCATTTAAGAGCAAATCGCTCTACTTCTACCACCACCCAACATAAATAGATCAAAGGCTGACTAGATCAAAGAGAAAACAATCCACTTAGCTGTCTTTGCCCCATTTTCCTCATCTAATTTCCTCAGAATAGAAGGATGATGACACATGCTAACTCTTCACCATTTATTGCTCTGGTACAACTAGTAAGGTGAAAAGATGATAGCTTGTTTTCCCTAAACAAATTTGTATACAATGTGCTCACTGAATTTGAAAATAGCAGTATTTTAATGAAGAAGTTTTGTTATTGCACATAATGTAATATGTAGATTTTGGATGTTTTTTCTCACAGCTATATATGCAAAGCGTCCGTATTTTTGCTTTGTGTTTGTCTGAGCTCATGTAAAGCACTATTATGCAATGTTTATGCTCTTGAGTCATTTTTAAGGTTTGCATAACTGTTTTATTATCTCCACTGTTTATCAATGACCTTGTATGCTGATGAATATATGTATCATAACTGGTACATAAGATAAATGGTCAGCAACCAAAAGTTAACTCCATTAGTTAATGAATGAATTAATTAATTTGAAAGCATCTTACAGTCTTCTGCCTGTAAGAGAATAACAAAATGAGGGGGAGGAGGAGTGCTCTGCTGTGTTGTTATTAACGTCATGTTTCCAGCAGTGGAGAGCAGCCTCTCTGCTGCACTGTTAGCTCTGGGGAAAGCCATCGCTGTCCAAGACACTGAATGGGTGCAGGGTTTTTGAAGTGAAACAGACTGAGCACCAAGTTATTTTCTTATTTTATATTCTTTTTTTCTTTTTCTCACCTCAGAGTTGATTTAAGTTGTTTAATGCTTCAGTGTGTGTTGGTCAGCCAGTCTCGTTTGTTACTGCTGATGCTGCTCCGCTCCGCTAACGTTAGTCTGCTAACATTACAGTGACAGCGTAGAAAGTTCACAGTATACTTCACGTTCATCTCGCAAAGGTAATTATTTTCTTATTAAATCAAAAATTACTCGCAACCGCTGCCTTTTCTGGAGATGAATTACAAGATAGCTGAAGACAACTCTAGTGTGTGTGCACTGTAGACAGTCCGGGTGCTGCACTGCCCTCACAGTTGAGTTCCAACTTTTTCCTTCTGTCAAAATCACATGCCTGGGCATTGATAAGAGGAACTGATAAGCTCGGAGGCATACGATTCTGAAGGATTGAACAATTTAGAACCGGTTCTCAACTGGAACCTGTTCTCGATTCCTGTCCCCATATAGCACATTTCATTACAAGTAAACTCAATGAGCTTAACTTGAAAAACAAAATGTATAAAAATATAGGCATAAACATGAGAACATAAGTAACATAAAAAATATAAATACAAAAATATAAGCATGAAGCATACAACCAATGACATTAAACACACCACACAGCAATTAAAAACTCTAAAACATTAACACAACACAAAACATCAACACCCAAAACCCCCAAAAAAATCAATACAACACCAATACAACACAATCAAATAGAATCCCCTGCCGTATCACATAGTTGCACATGTAACCAACTATATAAGAAACAAGACACACACACACACACACACACACACACACACACACACACACACAAACACACACACACACACACACACAAACAGTTGTGATAGACCTCAGGTCAGCAGGCAGCTTGTTCCAAAGAGCAGGACTACAGTAACTGAAGGCACCCTCACCAGATTTGGATCTAATTCTGGGTACAGCTAGAAGACCTCTGCCCAATGACCTAAGAGGCCTGATCGGGTTATAATCAGTGAGCAAGTCAGAAATGTACTGAGGAGTCAGACCAATAAGTGCTTTATAGACTATTAGCAGGATTTTGAAGGTGATTCTGTATTGTACTGGGAGCCAATGAAGTGATTTCAGTACCGGAGTAATATTTTCAAATTTCCATGTACGTGGACTCTGGCTGCTGCATTTTGAATGAGCTGGAGCTGCCTACCGACTGTTTGGGTAATCCTGCAAATAGAGCGTTACAGTCGTCAAACCTGCTTGATATGAATGCTTAAACCAGTTTGTCAGAGTCATTTTGAGATATGAATGCTCTGAGTTTTGATATGTTTTTTAAGTGATAAACTGCTGGTGATATTGATAATGTGATTTTGGTAATGTGATCTTCAAATCACATTTAATTTTGGTCATTTCTTTTGGTCTTAAAAACAAACAAATATTATCAGACTACTGCACTGCTCCTCCATTTCCTTCTTTTCCTTGTGACAGATTTTACTTTATCTCTCTACATCAGATGCTTCCCACCTCTTTCACTTTAGTCTACTCACAATTGCCCTTTTGATTCTCAATGTGTTGACCATCCTTTTCTCCATTTCCCATCACACTCCCACTGTATGTTCTCACTGTCTCTATTACCAGCCCCCATATTCTTTGATATCGCTTTGTTCCCCATTTCCATCACTATCCATTTTCTTCTTGTGATAGCCTCTTGTTTTCTTATTTCCATCACAATCCCTGTCTTCCAACGTGCTGGTCCCCTATGTGTCTCCACGTCCCTGTTGTGCTTGAACTAGCCTATTTTCCTTATGTTCATTTTTCTTTCCTCCCTCCCTCCTGCCAGAAAAAGCCAGTGGCATTCGCTGTTGCCTCTCACCCAGTCTGACCCCATATGGATTCTGCTGCTGATTGGAGGCAGCTGGTTCCCTGCCTGTGAATCCCCACCCCCAACCCACCCCTCTCAGCCATGGTTATTCAGAGACTCAGTCATAACACCATAACTATCAGATGCACATTTCAGGAGCAGACAACATAGCACGAGGAGCAAAAGTCTGCGCTGCATGATGTGTTAGGCCAGTATTTAAAAATACCTAACAAGAGAATCCATAGCTGTTGTGACCTTACAACTACAAAATGTAAGTCCAAATAGAAATACAACCGTATTGTTATACCATCCTGATATACACTACATATCTAAACAGGAGGCATTATCATGGACTGGGAACTGGGGCAAAACTGCATCTTAGAATCTACATTTCATGACAAGTTAAATCACCAAATAATTCTCTCATTATTCTGTTTCCTGTTGTAAAAATATATGGGAGGATGAAATTCTCCGAGGTTAGTTGTCATCAAAAATGATCCAGTTTTCTGAATTCTTCACCGACGCTGTTCAAATCCAGACAGTTCTCTACTCCACTGAGATTGACCTCACTTCTCTGGCAGGCGTGAGAATATTGCACCACATGCACAGCGTCAGGGAGCCTGTCTGTGTCTGTCTGTCTGTGCCACTTAGGTACGCTAAGTTCAGTTCAGTTCAACTGTGGGTTTGAGCTACAGGCTGGCTGACTGACGGTTTGACTGAGGCTGCTATCCTTTTCTTGAACAATTGCACCATTGCAAGCTGGTAAACCATGCAGAAAATTAGTCAGACAGGATGGCCCACATGCCTTTTAATTACCCTCGCCTTCTCCTGAACTCATCAGAGATGCGTCTGGGGCACATCTTGAATACTAGATGCCAAGACAGAAATTGTGGTAGTGAACTCTGGTGTCTACCAACAAAATGTCCTCTAGTGGTCCTTAGGCTTAAATTTCAAATGCACAAACAAACACAGTACTGTATAGACCAGGGCTTCTCACAGTTCGGACGTCAAATCAATCCGGACCCAGCCCATACCTCATGTTATGATTACAATATGTTATGAAGTGTAACATTTTCTAATTTGAAATACATTTTCTATTCATCAATAAATTGTTACTGATGTTGAATACACAGTGTAGCTGGAGATCATTCACACCAATCCTGTCCCCAGATGAATATAGTTTTAATGTGGCTTATTTCCCTATCACTGACATGCTGACATCATTGTCATGACGACATTAACTGCTGGAGAGAGTGTTGTGCATTGTTGCTATTGAGTTCATGCATTAACATTACACCGGAGAATTTGTTATCAGTTCCTAAATCGCAGATACATAATGTGTCTCGTTTTCTCTTGCTTTTTCCAGCTGGTGTGTACGTGCAAGTATAGGAGAGAAAAAAAATTCTTGAGTTCCCCTGCTGGTGAGCTTTTGCCCCTGAGGCTGGAAGTATCTCTAAAATAAGAGCTGCATCATGTGTGTGAATGTGCTAAGTATGTTTCCACTACATGGTAATCGTGTGTACATGTGTGTTTTCACAGTATACTGGCTCATCGCCGACATATGGGCATGGGTGTGTGTGTACGCTGATAAATAAAAAGAAATTGCAGTGAAGAAATGATATGTTTAGAGACATTAATGTTAGTTCATCAGCGAGCACTGACAAGTTTAATTTAAATTTAAACTCTAAAAATGTTCCACTCAGCTTGTATCTTGGTCACAATTCTTTGTCAAAAATATTTAAGTTATCTTTATCAAATATCTTTTGCATTTGTGTTTTTAAAAAAACAAAAAAAAAAAATATGACGTCAGTCAACACTGTTATCAGATTTCAGCATGTTTTTCACTGGGTTTAAAAGACAGTTACTGGCTAGGAGCAGCTGTGTATCAAAACAGAATGACAAATACAGATTCCTTTTATGATAAACAAGATGTTCCTACTCACTAACAGACACGTTTAAAATAAATATCCTGGGGATTAGTTTAGTGTCCAGTAGAGAACAAGAATGGTAAATATTTACTTATATTAACAACCCCATATGCTTCACCAAACCATAGACCTTAGGGTATGTAACATGTTTGTGGAAGGACGAGGATAAGTCAATTTGAAATGGTAAATACACTAATGTCTAATAGACACAGCGGATAAAAAAAAGTTTAATTGCCTTTCTGCTTTTTTATAAGACACAAAAACAAGATATTCCAAACAATTCAATATTATTGTTAGGAAAAATGCCAGCCTTTGACAAAAGCTAATTTTTTAAAAATGCAGCATGCTTGTCCATGATGTTGTGTGCAGTGATCGAATCTGCTGACACTGTGCCTCACACCAGGCAGGGACTACGGTGGCCAGTGATATATAGCTGCGGTCTGGGTTTAACTGCGACTTCCTCCACCTTCAACTTACCTGCTCTTATGGTAAACTGATTTTCTTAACATGCACGGTCAAGCAGGGAGATACAGAGAAGGCACGCTTCACCTTTCACTAGTTTTGAAGCACCAACATAATAAAAAACTTGCCTTGGTTATTTGTTTTGCTCCATTTTTATCATGGCTGCTCAGAAAAAGAGAGAGGTGCAGGTGTTTCAGTCATACGAGAAGGCTGAAATCTTCGTAGTCAATCACTCAAATGTGATGAGACAGAAAATAAAAGATGTGAGTTTGCTCATTTGTAAATATCTATGTTAGCCTCTCATATAAATATACAACTATACCACTATTTGCATTTGGTGCAGGACCAACACCTGGGGAAAAAGGTCCCATGTCCGGTGACCTATGTCGACTTTGAGGGTCAACCCTGCATGTATAACAGGTTGCCCAGTTAAAAAGGGTCAAATTGGGAGAAACAAGACCTGGGAGTAAACAACAAGGTGACATACAGCCAAACTTACATCTAATGTTCTATTCCAGTGTAATAAGGTGTAAAATACAGCATATATGGCTAGTCTGATACACATGCCACTAAGGTTTTACAGTGCAGGGTGTATGGAGGCCTTAAAACAACTCTTTGTCCTTCCCTATTTATTATATAAGGCTAGCTATAAATCCTAGCTGATAACTCAAAACAATGACACACAAGGTACTCAGTCATCCATAATGTCGACACTAATATTTCTCTCATATTTCCTTCCTTGGATGAGTCACATTTTGAAATCACTGTTTGCTTTTCTCTGAAGGATGCTGACAAGCTTTTTCCACTGAAAACCATAAGGAAAAGCAGTGAGGGATGCCAAAGAGTGCCATGCTCTCCTGCATTTCAGTCATCTCTTGCAGACAGCACCGGCTCGCCCTATATGCTGAATACGCAATTGTGTAGGCCCCTGCAGATCCTTTTTTTTTTTTTTTTTTTTTAAATAAAGTAAGTTGCTGGCTGGAAGACATACAGCCAATCAGGCCCCTGTCCTCATAAAACAAATAATAGTTTTATATAGTTATATATATAGTTAAACTATTGTATATGTACAGTTTATTTTTTTATTTCATAGTTCTCAGCTCCAGGCAAAGTAAGGAGGGCCCCAAAAGAAAATCTTGCCTAGGGCCCCCTGTTGTCTAGAGCCGGGCCTGCTTACAGAGCTCTTATGTGGCTTGGGAGGGATCCACAAAGCCTCCAGGTCTGGATACTAGTAGGGACATAGGATACTCAAACGGCCCATCATAAAAGACCTGCTTGTTTCTTGTCACAATGTAGAAGCGAAGACAACAGCCACATATTCCCAACAACTGTCAATTGTTCTATCTTTCTTTTCTAACCGAACATCCATGTTATGTTTAATACATGAACTATTATCTAATAAAGGCCAGATTCTGGGAAAGCAGGAACTGCATCAAACGTATTACCTAGACCCTATTCCCCTCCTCCACTCCACATCTTTCACTCTCACTCTAATCAGCCCTCAGGCCATAAATAAGATTTATCACTGGCACCGATTGGAGAGGGAGAATAGAGGCCAAGTCATAGAGAGCAGGGGGGCATGAGCCATGGTTGTACCATGGATCATGGCTGTTTGAGCTCATCCCACCAGGGAAGTTCAAAAAGTAATATCTGAAACAAAACAAAAAATATTTCCAAGTGATATTCTTCTGAATACACAAACCCTGAACATTAGATTTATGGACATTAGTGAAAATGAAAACATTGCAGAGGATATGTCGCAATCATTATCTGGCTAACTTGCTAATCCTGCTTTGTGAAATACCCCCATGTTCTCTGTGTATCATGCTTGCTGCTCCTGTACGCACAAACACAGTATCAACAGATCCGGTGTGCTGTGACCCTCAGAGTCCCTGCAGGGCAGGCAGCCATCAATTGTCTGACACAGTAGGAAATCAGAAGAAGGGGGCTGTGGAGCACAAGCATGCAACTTAACTCTTGTGCATTTACACACAAACACACACAAGCACTGTTCAGAGACTACCTCTACTATTCTTGCTCTTGCATCCCTGGACCAGAAGCAGGGATTTAAACATATCTTCAAAAATGACTTGGTTTTTCTTGTCAAAACTTGCCGTTATTATATCAGTGAATTACATCAACTTTTACAGAAAGTACTATTGTTATTTGTAATTATTTTTTTACACCCAAACTGCAGTATTTAACAAAAAGAAAAACTGAAGAAGCCATTTTCCTGCTCATGAGTTTACTTTTAAAGATCTTGTAGTACGTAAAGTAGGCAAAAAGAAAAGAGCAGTGGAATATGTTTTCCCTTGTATTTCTGCTTGACGCTCCTATAGTTAAACAGCCTGTCTATTGCTATTAAAGTCTATATGTGGAAGGAGAGACAGATGTGGCTGCATGAGGGATTTGACAGCAAATGACACCAAGGCCATTGACCACGTCACTGGGGTTAAGGGCACTCGTCTAAAACGGAGACAGGAACCTAGCATGTTATTCGCTTCACAGTCTCCAAATGGTATCCATCAACAAGGGGGAAATTACATAATTAGAAAAATAGCCAGACACCATGGCATCCTATGTCAAGGCTTGCATGAAGCTCGACTAGCCTTGGCTGCAGGCAACAGACAACACTGGAGCTTAAAGAGTGAACATTTCAGAAAAGAAAAAGAACTAGAGGGGACAACTCTGTCTGAGCTATTTTCATTTCCTCCTGGTCATTCCTCCAGTTTTTTGAATCACCCAAAACATCCCGATATGTTTTGCTTGTCTCAGCATTTAGATCATGCATTATTTTTGAATCGGAAAATACAGAAGCTATGGAATTCAGGTAAACTCCAGTGATACATTTACTGTAAACCCAAATTGTATAATACGTAAGAGATTGTGGTCCACTGGCCAGGGTACACTTGAGTACACACAAGTATAGACACTTATTTCTTTGTAAGCACTTAATTCTCAGTCACCACTGATGCGTATACTACCTTGTATAATTAAAGAAAAGATATGATACAGATACATGCAAATATTTCATACAATGCATAGCCTACATTTAGCTTCCATTACAACATTGACCAAAGTTTATCATTTCTACAAGGAATGCTTACACTACTTTTTTACGATTTTCCTTTCTCCTAAATAAATGCAATGAAAATATATTGTATGAAACACAAAATGGAGTTTCCCCAAAGCTTTGCGAGAACTATATTTTCAACCAACTCAAGGTGTCCCGGGATTAAACTCAGTCCTTATATTCGCTTTCCTGTAATTCAACCAGCTAATGCGATACTACGATTTCATTATGTGCGCATGTATATGCGATTAAAGTACATATATATTATAGCGGACTTGGTGTAACGTTTTCACACAATCAAATGCCGTAGTAAGATGAAATGTGTCTTTCTCTGAGGAAATTTTGAGAGGCACATTGGTCCACACACAGCACAAAGGAAGGCAGCCAAAGCTCTACGTTACAACTACTGTTAGCATTGACACCGGGACGACAAACGATACATTTAACAAAAGCGTAACTTGGCGAGCAAGCTGACGGTTGCTATACAGCTTGTCTGCTTCGCCCGCTTTCATTTTACGGTCAGTAATCATGGAAGGCAAAATATCACAGGAGGATCCTTTAATAGTTTGCTCATACCAGCCGCACTTCTAATAGCTAAATGTGCTAGCTAAGTTAGCATAGCGTTTGGGTACGTTCGTTTTCGTACATTGTATGTGTAACTTAGGTTAATGGAATAACGTCGCTATCCACTTATGGTTTTCTGACTCTAAAATGACGTTTCCTTAATGTTATGTAGCTACCACACAAACGAGCATGTTACTCCAAAAGTAGCATTGGTATATATTTTTGATGAGTGAAAGCAATAAGGCTAACTTAGCTTATTACTAAGTAACTGGCTAGCTTCAGTCAGACACTGGCCTTTCTTCTCGGTAGCACAACAATGCTGAGTTTATCAATAACATTACGTCTCTTTTTATGCTCTACAGCTGCATAAACTTCCCTTGACCTCAAGTCGGCAAAAGTCTACCGATAACGTCTGCTATTATAACTCTGAACTCGGGACAGCCGCTTTAAGAACCGGCGCAGCCCGTCGTCAATAACATGCGCTCCTAGGAGAGGTCTGCCTAGATCGCGTCTTGTTATAAACCAACTGCCGATGTGTCGCTTTGCTTTTCCACAATATCCTCGAATTAGACTTACCGTTACTGTGTTACTTGATCTCAACCCAAACCCCGAGCACACTGGCTGATTTTGAACGAACACTCGCGTCAAAGAAAACAGAAATAAGGAATTTTTATCCAACTTATTCTTCTTAGTTGTTTTCTCCACTTCCTGATTGAGAGGGTGCCATTTTGAATAGCGAGAAAATAATCCGTCGCTGTCGTCACGGCGCGCGCAGTGGCGCTTGTTGATCAACCATAAATACTTCAGCATAGTAGTGTTTGCTCACACGAACCAATGCCTCAGCTTAGACTGAACCATATCCTTCAAGATTTTACATCGACTTTACCCTGTTAAAGAAGTGTTGGAAAGATTTAAGCTTAAGATAGACTCTACCTGTGTTTTTTTGCAATCCAGATAGATAAACAATATTTCATTTGTTTTGTTTTAATATCAACTATATTCAGCTGCTGATCATTCTTGGTAAATTACGCATCCACAAATCTAAATGGTCTGGCTGCAAACTTGCTTTCATCGGTTTATGGTTGAATTTAAACAGCAACTTATTGCACTTTAATCGAAAATGTGAAGAACAAAAAAAAACTACATATACTTTCATATTTTAAAGGAGGTAACCTACATTTTATTTGAACTCTGAAAGGACTCACAAATGATGAACTTTGGACTCATCTGGCTTGTACAAAGTTGCTTTTCACTGTTTTACTGTTTTAGTATGACAATTGTTATTGTACCTTTTTGTTGTAAATAAAGAAACTTTGGGGGGGAAAAGTTAGACTAAATAAATAAGATGGCAGATTAAAGATAGTGATGATAACTGATGATAGTAATAATGCTTTTAATAACAATAATTATAGGCCTAGTTATGACAACAACAATAATAATAATAATAATAACAACAATAATAATAATAATAAGAGGAATATTTACCCCTAAAAGGCCTCATATTCAATCCATAAACTGTGTATTTAATAAATAAAATACTAATGAATCAGATTCAATGCAATGTACATCTGTAAGCCTACAATGTCAGTTATACTGATAACTGATACTCAGTTATACTCTACAAATGCAGATTTAGGTAAATTGAATTTACATTGGTTTATAGTCTGACTGGAATAAGTTAGTATCCGTTTCTGACATCATTTTGCTTACTTAAAAATGTTGGCTGCTTTCAGTCGTGCTATGACTGTTCCTTTATTTATTTATAGATTGATCATTTCTCTTTTGATTGTGTCTAGTCTAAGGTTGTAACTCTTTTCTTTTTTTCTTTTTCTTATTTAGTTTGTTGTTTGTTTTGTCATTGATGTGTTATATAGCCTATTGTTGTGTCTTGTAATGTTCTGTTTTCCATTTGTTTTGTGAGTGTTTGTTTGGGACCCCCTTGAAAACAAGATGATACATCTCAAGGGGTTTGTCCTGATATAATAAATTAACCCTAACCCTCTGACATAAGGATCCACCACTTTGGTCCAGACTTGAAATATCTCAACACCCACTGGATGGATTTCCATGAAATTTTGCAAAGATGTCTGTGGTCCTCAGAGGATGAATCATACTGACGTTGGTGTTCCCCTGACTTTACCTCTAGTGCCACCAGGAGGTTGATGTTGCATTCAGAGTGAAATATTGTGACAAGAATGCCAAGCAATTCTCCAACAATATCCAAGGCCTTTAGGAGATAAATAATCATGCCTTTGGTGATCCCCTCACTTTTTATGTAGAGCCACCAGCAGATCAAAGTTTTCACTTAATCAGTGAAATATCTCAAAATCTACTTTATGCATTGGCACTTTTTTTTTTACAGACATCCATGGTTCTCAAACAATGCATTCAATTAACTTTGGTGATCCCCTGACTTTTTATCCTAGCACACACTATGAGGTTGACATATCTGT
Organism: Thunnus thynnus; assembly: GCF_963924715.1. Classification (NCBI taxonomy): domain Eukaryota; kingdom Metazoa; phylum Chordata; class Actinopteri; order Scombriformes; family Scombridae; genus Thunnus; species Thunnus thynnus. The sequence goes on along the minus strand of NC_089524.1, from coordinate 24,546,461 downwards.
CTTTTATTGAAATATCTCATCAGCTATTGGCTGGATTGTATGTGAGCATGTTAGCATCCTGATGTTAGCATTCAGCACAAAGCACCACTGTACCAAAGTAGCTACAACCTAGCTGTCTTGTTACTATACTGTTTGTGCAAATTTGTATAGCCCAATGAATGACAGAAATTTAAATTTAATTTAAATTTAAAAAGCATACTTAAACTAATAGGCCTTTTCAACAAAAGTGGCCCATGTCTATAAACAAATCCATGACACAGTAAACCATCATTACGCCTACATGTATCTGCCTTCACCTTTTTGTAGAACACCTAAGACTGCAACACTGTTAAAATTGGACATTTAAGTTGAGAGTCCATTTATTTTTGTTTCTGGTTTCAACTGAAGATAAATGTTTGTACAGGAGAAACCATACTAAAAAATATTTAGGCACAACACTACTGAATAATTAAAACCTTACTTTTTCTTAGTTAATGTACTAGTGTTTTTCTTTCGCTAATTTTAATCATTTGGAGGTTTTGCAGTTGTTTTCTCCCTCACTTTAAGAGGCCACAGGCCTAATTTAGCACACACGATGTAAAATACTACTGTGGCTTTTTACTAGCGACTACAACTTCTACTACCACTACTACTACTAATGATGATGATGATAATGATAAATAACTAATAACCAACTAATGTTGCAAAGTATTCACTGGGTAAAAACAGCGATGACTCAGCAGAAAAAAACATTGCACAATTGCTTAAAACAGCACAAGGCCAGAATAATACAAAGACAGATAACAAAACAATATAGACTAAAAGCTTAAAAGTTTAAAACAATAAGTTATTGAAATAAAAAGTATAATAAGAATGGCTCACAAATATCTTTAGCATACAAACACATTTGGATGCTATGTTTTTATACGCTTAACCTGCCTACATATGTTTTTTTGGCTGTATAACTCTCAGTGCAATTGAAACAAAATATGTTTTGAGATCGTTTTATACATGCTGTTTTATTAGATTACTTGGACTACTTCCCTGCATGCAGTTATTGCTTAAAAGCATATATCATTTTAGATGTTAAATGAAGTACATGCTCATCCTCCTCTGGCAGCTCGCTGTCTCATTTTGGCATCCATCTGTCCATTCTACGTTATTGAACGACAGAGCTGGAAGAGCTCCAGTTGTTTCCAGCAAACACACTGCCACTGCTTTCCTGGTATAACAGTCACCTCTTTTCCCAACAAAGGAGGGTGGTGGCAAATAACAGTATGTGTGTGTGTTTGTGTGTGTGTGTGTGTGATTGTGCGTGTGTGTGTTTGTGTTGAAATTCAAGGTAGCATTCATGAAAGATACCGGTAAGGCTGTCCTTTGTCTTCGCTGTCTGATATTGTTGTATTGTCCTGCCTCAGCAAGGTGGTGGTTGACGATACAGGATGTAAAAGCAGGATAAATGCATCCTGGCACATTTTATTTACACATTTGTCATGCATGGTAGCTCATCACTGCAGATAGCTTCAGCAGCTTCACTGTCAAGGTTGGTTCAACACAACAACAGTAGATACCTGTGTTGTAACAATTCCTAACACAATGGTAATGGTGGTGAATTATGACAATATTTGAATCTTTTCAACATAAAGTATATCTTATGTCTAACTAACTGCAGTTCCACAGCTTTTGTTTCCATGTTGGCAGGTGCTGCTCTTTATGTTTGAATTTAGCGCACCCTACTGGACTCATTCTGCAAACACACGGTTTGAAATGAGCTGGATTTTGGGGTCATGGCTATTTAAGCAAAGTAATCGAAGAATATGCATGGCAAGCTGCCGTTCCGTCAGCTGAGCAACAGCACATAAAGCACAGCCATTGCACACAGGAGGATTTGTCTTCATTGAGTGATTTCGATCATGATTAGAGAAAGCACTGTGAAATATTTCCACTTCCTGTTGGTATCTTTACTGCCAGCTATGTTACAGCCTGATGGTCTGCAGTCTGTTCCCGACAGAACTGCACGAATAATATGACTATTTTCTGACGTTTTTGACTATAGCTGCTGTGCATTGTGATTCTTAAGCAAAGTACACACACTCTTAATTCAGAGTTCATGCCAAAAGACATATCGATGACCGAAGAGCAAAACCTATCTGAAAAATGCACTTTTTTGAGAAAACTTGTTTAAAAAAACTTTATTGCTATTACGATATTGTTAACACATAATATAGTAATATAGTCCAAAAACAGTGTATTGTGTATTGGGTATCCTTAACAAATAGCATTCTGCAAGAAAACAACAAGTTTTTTTTAGTTTTCTCAAAAAAAGTGCATTTTTCAGATAGGAGGTTTTGTTCTTTGGCCATCGATATCAAAGACACCTCCTTTCCCATACAATGAATGAATGAATGAGTGAATGAATGAATGAATGAATGAATGAATGAATGAATGTGAATGAGCTTTGTAGAGGAAGCAAAAATGTATTTGTTACAAAACTCACACTGGTCAGTTTCAAATATGGAAAAGTGACCAATCTGTTTTTGTTGGGCTTTTTTGGACCAACCGAAATTTTAAAAATGTCTTTTGATATGAGACCATTTTCATAGATTTAATGTCAGGAAGTTTCCACTTTTGCCGAATGGAAGAATCAGATAAAGAAAGAGGAAAAAAAGAGATCAGTTGCTAAGACAACTTCAGCCACTGACCCCCAAAAGATATTGTAGAACTGTCACATCCATAACATTGTTAGTATTTGTAATGTATGTATGTTCACCAAAATTGAACACATTACACAACTCCTCTCCAACAGTCTGCAGTTTGTGACTATCTTGCTCTACCCTGATGAAGGTAAGATAGCCAAAAACCTTTGGAGTGAGAAGTGTGGTATGGAAAAGAATTAAAAGAGTTGCACAATCCAGCCAGCAAACAATGCACAGTGCACACGTTTCATAAAACACTACATTAAGTAGTCTGTGGAGCACAAATCAGTATATGTTGAAAGTGTGGTGCTGTATAAAGTGGAATGTCAGCCTATTCTCTAATACGACTTATGTAAATCTCTGACAAAACCAAATTGCATAACTTTTCCCCCAAAAGCTTCTTTGTCTCCAGTTCATTATTTTCTCAGTAAAGGCCATGTCTGCCTCAGGCCAGCTGTAATTTGATTAATCCACAGAAAGGGTAGCCAGACGGTAAGAGCCTGCTCTGCTTCTTTTCCATTTTGGTCACAATTGCAGATCTCATTTGGATTTTATTTCACAGCATTCATGTAATGTAATTTTACTTAAAATATTTATTTTATTTGTTGCAGTGACTATAAATACATTGATGTGTTGGCATCATTTTAATATTGATGTGATCAAATATTTTCAGCATTTCTATTACTGGAACAGATTATTATGTATTGAAAACTGTTTGATGTGTTGTATTTTCAGCAGTGCTGTGGATTCTGCAGAGAGACGGATTGAACAGCTTTTGAAGAGATGGAGACTTTAGTTTTTTTGTTTTCATTTTCTGCCCTTGGCATTCTTTATGCCATGAACACCATCCCTGAATTTCAAGAGTAAGTCATAACATTAATTTATTTCTAATTGCTTGTGTCTAGAGCCTGTGTATATTCATGAAGTTTAAAATTTTAAATGTTTTTTGTGTGGGGAGCTGTAAATGATTGCTATAAAATATTTATCATTAAATAATCAGAACAAGTACAATAGTTATAGAGCTATACTGACTGGTTTTATTAATATGCATTTGAATCTATTACAATTATTATAGAATTACAAGAATATAAATGTATAATTGTGCAGGTGATGCTTACTGTATAATGCTTACGGTATATTTTACCACCACTAGAGGACTCTGTCAGCTCAAAACTCAAAGCATATTTCTCTGCGAAACCACCTAAGAAATCATTGACCATGTTGCGCACTACTAATTCCAGGAGTTCAGTTTTTGAGTGTATTTTGCAACTGAAATGATGAAACCTGAGATTTTGTTAAGGGGCAGGAGAATAAATAGGGAGCACAAAGAAGAAAGTAATGAATTTTTTCAGATAACCTGATATGAAGTAGGAGATAATTATTTTGCTAAGTAGTAAAGAATTGTTTTCTTATTCAAGGTTATCAATTTTGCCTTTAAACACACCATAGTAACATCTCCAGTCCATCATTGTATACTGCACCAATTGGCTCAATAGACAAAGCCAGAGGTAAAACACATGTTGCACTACTCCCTCACACTTTAACTGCAAGATATTCTTCATATTCCGGCAGACTTTTTATACTCCACGTGTGTGGATATCTCTGCTGGCTCTTTTTTTTTTTTTTTGAGTGTGTGGACATTGACAATCAATACAGACTGCACAGAAGAGTTTGATAAATTGCTCTTGATATACAATATGCCTTGTGCTCTTCCACTCTGCAAACAAACAGTATTGTGTGCATAAATCTTCCTGTACTGTTGAATTGGAGAGGCAGCAAGGGAGCTTCCCTTTGCTCTGGCAGCATTTGTTTTCCTTCTGTGAGCACGCATCGTGAGTTTCAGAGGATGTGATGTTGTTTACTGGGAGATACCTTGAGCACATTAATCTTTTCCATTGCAAGGCAGTGGTACCTTTGACCAGTAAACATGGATGGCAGTGCTGAACTAACATGGCCTCAGCTTGCTGCTTCCTACACCTCTGCCAGTGATTGATTAAGCCTTTCTAAAGCTTTGCTTTTAAAACCACTGGTAGGCACATCACCATGCAGCAGTATGAGATGTGAAATATTTCAGTATAACAAAGGAGAGTTGTCTTATATAAATAAATATAAAATAATATGCAATACTGTCATTTGGATACCCTGATTAGACTATCAAGTAAAGAAGGTTTTATAAATATTGGATATTACAAAACAAGCAGTCCAATACATTTGATACATTGAACAAAAGACATTATCTTGAAAAGTATGTTTTGTACTGTAAATGGTTTATCAGAACAATGTCAGCAACACAGAATGAGAATGATCTTGCCAAATGTCAGGACTGATGCTTAAAACTGAACAATATATATTTTTAAAAGCTGGGAAATTCAATATGAGGTTACAACTTTATGAGGTACTTTTGTTTTTCTTTTAAAAGCAACCTGAGGTGGGAGGCGATCAGGAGGGTAAATTCAATGTGACACCGCCATCTCACCAGGAATCTCCAGCCACACAAATTACCACACCAGCAGTGTCTTCGCTCTCTGTGGCCGCAGTGCATCTATCACACAGATTTTCCCTCACACTTCAGTATTATTTCTCCCAGTGCTAACTCTTGGTATTGCGTGATTATCATTCTCTCTGACTCCCCATTCATCATCATTTACTAATTTAGCACTGCAGAGAAGACTGGCACAACTTCCGTGGGAGAAAATAATTAGTCAAGAGAATGAAGCAGAAAATGAGAGGGAGATTGGTGTCTAAGAGTGCAGCACATCAGCAGTTCGGTTGTGTTGAAAACATGAACAATGTGTTATTATTTTTCATGGATAACAGTGAAATTTTCTCGGTTTCCACAGGCCTTATGTGATCCTGGAGATTGGCGTTGCTGTTTTGGTGGTTGTGTTTCTGTTCTACTTCCTCATCACTCGTGGCAACCCACCCAAAGACGTCTTATTCTTTGGTAATTACCACAACTATGTGCATTTCCCAACTTCCTTGCAATATATTTCCAAATAACTTCAAAGGTTAATGACTACTCTGCATTGTGTAGGAGCCAATTCTAACTCCCACAAAAGGATTTCCAAAGCTTTCACTCGCTACTCACTGTGCTTGAGTGAAAACATGAATTGTTTTCGTTGTGATTTCACCTGATATGTTGAAAGCTGCTTAGACTGGTCAGGATCATGAAGCTTAGTCAGACTTTTCTAAGGCGTGACTGACCCAAACCCTCTGCAGGCTGAGTTGGTCTTCACGGCACTTGCACTTACTTAACCTTTTTGCTATTCTTTTGAGACTGAGTCCTTGACTGACCTTGAAGCAAAAGGTACAACTATTAGAAAATGGGCATACAGACTTCACACTCACTGCTCCTGTATAAAACCATTCTGACACCACAGCTGACTTGACCTGAATACCATCAAGACTTTTATTTCAGTTTGGTCATGTGGCAGATTGCCTCCTCTTTATTTTTAGCAGCTCGTGAACCTTTCATACACCCTTAATTAAGCTGTTCCACTGTGATTTGTGTCATATTGTGCCTTGCTATGTGTATAGCTATCGGTCAAACTATGTTCTCCATTTCTAGCCAAGGGTTTCCCCTCAAACACACCCCTGCAGCTGATGCCAGGGGCTATGCTAGTGGGACCGAAACGAGGGTATATCAGTAGTAGGCGCCCAAGGCAATGCTGGTGTTGTGCATGAGAACCACAACAATGGGGGCAAAGCTGTGGCAGGCTCTTCTCAATGATGGAGAGCCATAATCCCTCTGCTATCTTACCTGTTAGATGTCAGCGATAAACCTGGATGCCCCAAGGATTACACAGACACCGGTACACAAGAGAGACAAAGTTTGTGTACCATGAGTGCTGCTGTCTACGTATGTGTGTGCAGGATGTGCATGTGTGTGCAAAGAGTGTGTGAAGGACAGATAGGGAGGATGTGTTAGAGCGATTTAAGCCGTGGTATCTGCAGAGAGACGCCTGTGTCACAACACACAGTGATTCCCTTTACAATGACATTCTGCAATGTCCAGGCAGCAAATCATTGTAAAGCCTTTTACAGCTGTTTTCTGTGAACTGATTCCAACTGTAAATCATGGATGTGAGCTTTATCCAACTTCCTAACATTTATGTGTGGATGCTCCTTTTTATGAATGCTCTGTTTCTCTTCATCTCAGTGAAGGTCTTCATCTCATTAAGGTCTGTCACAACTCCCCAACCGGTGTGTGTAACCATGCTTGAGGGGTTCATTCCCTCATGCTGTTTACCCCGCATGCTGAGTCTGCCATTGTGAATGTGCGCAGTGCAGTTGTTACCAGAATTAATCAGTCTAGACAACATTTTTCCAGTTATCAACAGTCCAGTGCACAAGAACCTTTAACAGTTTAACATGGACAGGAAAGGTACCCTGTGTGTGCCCAAGCGGATTGTTCTGTTCTACAGTTATATAGTAATATAGTAATATTAACTTCAGTGTTGTACTGCAGACAATAATAATAATACTATATTTTATCCATAAAGTGCTTTTCAAGGTACTCAAAGATGCTTTACATAATTTAAAGAATCCTAAAGAACACACAAAGCAAAAAAGTAGCACACATCGTTAATCACAGCAGTTCTAAAAAGGTGAGTTTCGATCAGTGTTTTGAACATACACAGATCGGTGCATTCGTGGATGTGTTTGGGGAGAGAGTTCCAGAGGGAGGGGACAGCTATGGTATCACCCCAAATCTGGTGCTTGGTTCATAATGAGACAAGGAGACAAGAGGTTGGCGTAGTACAAGTATTTTATTATGGTTTTAGCCACCTGATATATCTCAGTCTCCGGTCTGCTGTAGACATTGTATTGGTGAGGTGTCTTGAGTTGTGGTCCATTTAATGTTCTCCTATATTGCCTTCAAAAAGCAGATCAACAACTTTGGTGATGCTCAAACCTGACCTCCTGGCACACACAGTCACGACCTTTTCAGAGCCTGTTGGATTATACCTAAAATGCCCAATTTGTAGTCCAGTCTTTTGTATAAAAAGTCTGTAAATCTGGAAATGAACATGCACATACATGTAATTGGTTCGGGAGGGAATGCTTTTACCACAAGGGTGATATTTCTCTTATTTTTGTGCCTGAGTGTGGGAATAAAGTAACATTTTTGGCTCTTGAATTTCTTGCAAAAAGCCTACAAGGAGTGGAACAATTGATAAAAGAGTCTGACAGACATTTTAGTTTAGGGTATTAGTAAGGCCCACATGTCACTCATGTTTGTGTAGCTCCACACTTAAAATTCTGTCTTGTGGACATGGCCTTTCAGCTCTGCTGGGCTCTTAACCTGAGGATAAGAGAAGGCTGCTCACCATGGACTCAATATAAATATGCCTCCAGCCTATCTCAATGCTCAAGACTTAATTTGCTCCACATGCAGTCCCATAAATCAATGACAAGCCACTTGAAGAAAAATATTTTCATCTCAAAAATGGTGACTACATAAGGTGGAAGAGGCAGACAAACTGGGGGTGAGAGAGAAGTTCACAAGGTTTTGGCATGCTTTGCATAAACTGTGCTGTATGTGTAAGCATTTTTCAAAGTGAGGAAACAAAGTAGATTGAGTAATTACATTAAACTTTCAGTATTGCAGTGGTTTCTGAATGACGTTTGTTCAAAGCTGACAAAGCTGCTTAACATGTCATGAGTCTGTAGTTGATAATTCACTTTGGCAGTCTCCCCCAACACAGACAGACACACACCGACACACACACCGACACACACACACACACACGAGACAAAATTACATTTAAAATGAACAAAACAATTGTCAAGTTCAGTGTCAAGTAGATGTTGTTACCCCACTGATCTTTCCTTTGCTTTGCAGTTTTTGCTGAATTTTCCTTTACTTGTGTCATTGACCTGGTGAGTGCCTTGGAGTACGATGGCATTATCTCTGGCTTTATGGAATTCTATCAGAAGACAGTAAGTTTCTCATTGTCACATCTAAAATTCTGATGATAATTCGTACTAAGACAAGAATGTCTGAGCCTGGGCTTAAAACACTTTTGAAAGATTATACAGGCTATGCAGAAAGCTCCATGTTAAGCCACTGTCATTAGTACACTGTATGCTGCACAGTATTTGCACATGTAATGTCTGTGTTTCAGGGTGAGCCTTACCTGGGGACAGCCTATGCCATCATGATGTGTTACTGGGATGGAATAGCACACTTTATCATGTACCTGGCGATGATCAGCAGGATAACAGACAGGTGGGTGTCAGATCAAGTCATGTCAAGCTCATTTATCTTATTCTTCATCACAAAATGCCTGCTACATAGAGAAACAAGCACAAAGAGCTCTGCAGTACCTCATACCAACAAGCAATCAACTAAGAATGTTGTGTGGGAAAACTGTGCAGGAGAACATTGCAGTACAGAGATTGAAGTACATACAGTACACGATGAGCTTCAGACCCATTATTCTTTATGGATTTTAGTTTTTCTGAAAGAAACTATAATACAGTGGAGCAAATGGTGCATTTCACCTCCGAGATTCATGGGGTGCATTAAAATCCACACAATGGACTGAAACAGTATTTTTCAAAAAAGAGTGGGTCCTCTAGAGTGAGTCTGTCATAAAGTGCAGTCATTGAGTTCAAGATTTCAGAGCTAGCCCTGCCGCAGGGCAGGTGCTATCATGGAAATGAGACCCTCTTTTAAACAGTGTCAACCTTTTACCACTGGAAGAAGTTTTGCTGGGCTTTGTATTACACAAAATATACAGTACATGATAGTTTTATAAGATACCACCTTAGAGCTGTGTGTTACCTTAATTACCTTAACTCATCAACATCTTGTAGTTTATCATATTACCTTTCATCTTGCCTGCTATCATCATCTTTAAACTTATATAATCCCTCTTGTTTTTTTGGATTTCTCTCCCAGGAAAGCTTACCGTACGCTGGGCTTGTTCTGGGCTGGCTCTTTGTGTGCCAACATGAGTGTGTTTATTGCCGGGATAGTGGCAGGTGAGCCTCATACTCTATTTCCCCTCTACCAGTCCCGCGATGACAAGCTTTAATCAAGTGAACATCTGCACTGCCGTGTACCATCAGTGTCACAGTTCAGCCTGCCAACACAACACACACTTGCCCCATGTCTCGCTTGCCGTCACAACCCACAGAACAAAGAAAACAGACCTAAAGCATCTGTTGTTGCCATTTCAAACTGCATACATAAGTGTCACAAGATCAAACTTGTCTACAGGCGACATGTTGTTCTCTCTGTTGTGTTATCATAGACATAGTGTATGCTTTTTGTTAAAGTGCCCCATAGAGGTTTTATTTGAAAGTTTAATTACTGATTTATGTTGCAATGTTTGTATGGGTGAGTGCAAAGTCAATATCTTTTTTTTTGGCAGGTAAATATGGGTCAGAGATCCGTCCAGCCTTCTGGCTCAACTTCCTCTTCCTTTTGATGCCTGTACTGGGAGCAGTCACACTGTTCACAAGGCCCAAGGACAGACCACTAATCGGTGGATACAATGTAAGTCTAATGCATGAATGGTGAGACCTTGACATGAATGCAGAGAGGTTTAGAGCAGCGTTTTCTGAATGTTTTTTAATCAAAATTCATCAAAATACAAATGTTATCCTTGACCCAGTTTGTGAAAGGTGATGCAGAGCAGCCAATTAAGTATATGATATATTTTTTATGAGTTGCTGTAATTTCCATTGGTGGGGTCAGCCTGATAGTGAGCATGTAGTGTGCTCACATAAGTCTGGAAGAAGATAACCAGGGTTGTGGAGCAACACATTTCAGTTATTATGCTCTACTTCTGAATACTTGTGATTTATCTTTCCTATCACATGATCCAGTAATTGGCCTGAGTCTTAAAGGGGAACCACATAAATTTTACACATCAAAGTCTGTTTACAGATTATGGAAGAGTACTACTGCATATGTGAAAATGTTGTATAAAACCTTTTGTGGCTCTAGAAGAAGCTGCATGAAATCTGATAAATTGCCTCAAGTTATGTAAGGATGTAGGCAAAGTTGGTTGGGGCTAAAGACTACAAGTTTGAAACTGAAAAAAATCTGGAGGTGTTAGAAAGAAGGGACATTACCAGACCTCTGTAGCTCACTCCTAACACCAGAATCTCTAGTTGAGTTGCAATGTGGGTAATGTAGGCTCCAGGTTTTCACAAGGAGGAAGAATATATGGGACTAAAAAGACAATATTTCTAGTTCTGCTGCATCAATTTGAATCCTTTAAAAAACAACTGCCCATTGTGAGTCTGACAATGTGACAGGAGTGCACTGCTAAATTGGTGGAGTACTCTTTTAAGGGTATAACAAACAATAGCTGACTGTCAAACACAAAATCATCTTGAATGGAGGACTGTTACATTCTTGGCCTTTGTAATCAAACAAACCCAAACTCAAGCTAGCTTGGTCTTGAATTTGTCTTGGACAGAAGAGATCTTGATGTACAGTATGTAGTATAAAACCCCAGAGAGAAAAGCTTAATGCTCCTCCACTGTGCAAAAACACAGGTCTCTTGAATATATGCTATGAAACCTCGACCTTGATTAACCACCTCTGAATGCTGGAATCTCTCCACAGGCTATGCATGTTCAGACCATGAAGCTGATCTGGCGCCCCATGGATCTGATCCTGGTGGTGCTCCTGTTAGCTGCCATGGCCTTCACCATCCTCAGAGGCTTGGTAAGTGAGGCAGACTGAACAATCACATTCATGTTATGGATATGGAGTTCAGGGCGAGGCTCTAATAGTAGTTTTAAAAGTCTTTTAGCCTGCAGAATAGATTGTCCGGGGAATGTCAAAGATTCATACGGGATTTATTATTTTTGCTTTTACAGGCAATTCATTGAACTAATTGAGACACATGGGAGCGTTATGTGTTTATGCTCTAATAAGGATCTTGCTTAAAAGCCTAGGGCAATGATGTATGGATTATTTATTTTAACATAACTATTGTGTTACATATTTCATATTCTAATTAGATTGCATAATATAATGAACATACTTCTGTGTTTACTGTAAGTGTTTGTGTGCACATTCATTTTTTATTCAGACTGTCAGACAGATGTTCACATTTATGGTAATTGTGGTGTCCTACTGTATTATAATATTATAATGTGTTTCTGTTATTTACCCTCTGTAGGTGGCTCTGGATTCTCCACTAGAAGCCTGTTCTGTCTACTTGAAGCATTATGAACCCTACCTGAAGGATCCCGTGGGCTACCCCAGAGTTATGGTGGGTCCTTTTGTCTCCGTCTGTCTTTACACTCCACCTCTGTATCTGCTGCAGCAGCACCTGAAAGCTCCTCTCCAGCCTGTTTTAAATAACCGACCACATAATGATGCTCTGCTTACATGGATATCACTCTGAGTGCGTTCTTATCACCTCCACTCTTTGCGCTCGCAGCTGATTAAAGAGACATTTATCATCATTACAGCAACAATAAGCGTGGGTTTAGGCGACAGCGCATCTTGTCTCTTTCATTTGTTTAAGATGGATAACAGATTATTACTGTGACTGACCGTGGGTGCACTCTCCTTTTTATTTTCCTCTTCTGACCCTCCACGTCTCTGAGTTTTGTTGTGTTTTGTTCGGCGCACACTGCTTTGTCAATAGGTTATCCAAAGACCTTGTAGGGGCTGCAGTCCAGGCACAATTGCAAGTCATTGATCAGACAGACGAACCGCATGCTGAGAACTTGATAAGCTAATCCCTCGCCCAAAGCCCCCCATCAGTATCTCGCTGGGTGGGAGGAGTGTGTGTGTGCAGCATGTGAAAGTATGTCTTGGTTAGCAGCCTTTGCAAATCTGTGTTTGTGTGTGTGGGTATGTATGTGTGCATGTGTGAAGAAATGGAATGAAGTTTGATTTGTTGCAGAGGGTTACACTGTTTTTTTCACTAACTGACCTCTTTATTCATTGATGATGATGAACGATATGTGACAGATTACTGTGGCAGCACTAAAAAGACATTTTAACAAAAGACTGAAGGGCATATATGATTGGCTTTCAGGCCTTGGGCTGAACTCATTAGAATTCATTTCAACCTCAGACTGAGAATGAAAAGAAACCATTCAGTGGTATAATTTGAGGGTTTTATAAAGTGGGAAACTGGCTTTCATGCGCCAAATATTTTAAGTTGAAGGTCAAGACAGTCTCTGTAATGACCCCTGTGTGGAAGAAGTAATTTGTGCTGAGGACGCAACTATGTGTTTGAGAGAGTGCAAGCTGGGAAGTACCAATGTGCTCAAGCACTGTACTTAAGAACAATATTGAGATATTGAAACTTTATTCAAGTATTTCTATTTTTTGAGAGCTGAAGGGACTGTTTGCTGCTTTTTACTCTACTACATTTATTCGGTGGCTGCAATTACTAGTTACAATATATTGCAGATTAAATTGTTACATTCAACATGATGAAAAAGTTAAAACTGATACACTGTTATATTTAAACTAACAGCATGATGAAGTAGCTGGGCCTAGCAAAATGTGGACCATCAACATTAAAATACTGTTTACTCTTGAAAACATTTTTGATTTATCACTCTAGAAGGACCAAAGCCGAGTACTGTCACTACTTTCATTGCTATACTTAAACTTTTACTTAAAATTTGAATGCAGTTTTACTTATAAATTTGTATTTTTCCACTGTAGTTTTACACGTTATTTTGAGGATGTACTATATGTATTTGTATTTTCAGCTTTAAGCAGCCTTCTTCTGTATTCAGGATGAGTAGGTGAAGTGCAGTATAGGCCAGAGGAGAATGAGGACATACTGCATTAATTGTCTGTGGGAGTGTTAGGGCCTGACAACAAAATAGACAAGTCAAGTCTTTCTACACTCACTATATCTAGGATCCATACTTATTAATATACACGTACAACTCACTGTGAAATGTAGAGCATACAGAATTAATGTAAGTTGTTACGTACCGATTTAAGTCATTCAAAATCAGGAAAATCTGGTTGGAGATTTTCAGTTTTGCAAGAAATAATCAGGAGACGAGGCAAGCATGTGCTGGGCAATAAATGTTGCATTTGTTTTTATAGATGCTGCACTTGTTCTTCTATGGACTACCCCTGATGGGTGCGTTTGTTTACGGTCTCCTCAAACCCGGGTGCACCTGGATGTCAGACTGGACCATGTTCTTAGCTGGAGCCATGATCCAGGTAACACCATGAAGACAAACAGTCAATAAGTGGAACCGTTTCTGAATACATAATTAAGGATCCAGGTGCTATGTACTGCAGTGGGTCCCTCTGACAGTTTGTTGCATTGCATGAAGTGATTGTGATAATTACTGGCTTCTGATTGATTCAGGATTTCATTATCTATTCTGTGCAAAGAGGTCTGACATATTACTGCAATTAAAGTCTTTGTAGTGAGCTCTCATCCTGTGAATAATTTCCTGTAGAAGCACTTTTTCTGTAATAAACAAGCTGCTGGTGCTTTTTCTTCATATTGTTCTGACAGAAAGATTGGAACCATGAGGAGAGGACACCCTTGATTAAAGCCTTGTATTAATGTCTACAAAAGGTTGCAGACTGCACTCACCCTGTCCTCTGAATAGCCAGCTTTCTAAGTCTGTGCATCTTCTCTCTCCAGTGCCAGTGGGCCCACATCGGGGGGTCCCTCCATCCCCGTACCACAGCTCCATATCGTATCCCAAATGAGGCTTTCTGGTGCGTGTTGACAGCTAACTTGCTCTACGCGGCCACTCCCATCCTGGTGGCCTTGCGGGTTCACAGTAACCCCTATTTCTTCCTGAAGATCGCCCCCTTTCCTGGGCAGACAGGTTTGCCAAACAGTGAGGAGAAAGATACCAAGTACAAAGAGAAATAGTCATTCTTAATTTTCCCTGACCTTTGAATTGAATTACTTATCAGATGATTCATGAAAAATGTGCCAAAATACAAATTATTTTACGCAAAACCTTTGGTTTTAGTCTTTATTTGTTTGTTTCCAAAGCTTAATTGCTTATGTTGTGCATAAACAGTGAACCAGCTGATATGTTAGTGAAGTTGGATGTATAGCAATGTTTGTCATATTTCATAGAACCTGTCCACTATTTCTTTCTGCTAATGATTGAGAAAAGATCATTGAGAGGCGATGAATGAGTATTAAAGCACATCAGAATATTAGACCCCTCCTTTACCTCTTGCATCAAGGAAACAGCATGCTGGTGGCTGAAACAGCAGGAGGTGTGATATATTGTGTTGTTGGGTAAGCAAGTTGCATGTTAAGATAATCATCATCAGGACAATTTGATGCTTGAACACCAGCAAGTCTTCCAAAAATGAGTTTACGATAAACACAAATCAACAGAAATGCACACACAGCAGACGGCAAACACACAGTAAGAGTAATATAATAAAAAGCAGATTGGTAAGCATCAATGTTTCAAGCCTGTAAATACAAGATTAGTAATAATGTTATTTCACAGGCACTTTTATGTTTGTTTTCTGCTCTGTGTGCACATCACATCCATATTTTCACTGCAGCTGTATTTCATGTTGACACCAGCTTGCACCATAATAGGTATAAAAATACCAATCTTAAAACAGGAACATTAAAATTTGTGGTTTTAGATTGTGCACACATGCATTGCCCCTACACACTCTGTTCCTATACTGTACACCCATCCTAATAACTAGGTTAATGCATATGTGACCTGGTGTTTGGAGCATTTATATTATATGCAATCAAGAAGGTAATGTAAATAAAAACCTCAAGATGTCACACAAATATACACTATGTTCCACTGCCATATACTGTTTGACAGAGCCAGAGGAGCTTTAACAACCTGAACAGTCTTGAGGGGACCCCTACAAGACAGGAGGATGGAGCATGAATGAATTTGAGAAAGTGAATGGCATAACAAGGTCTATATTTTTCAGAGTATGCAGTTGAGGCAGAGAGAAGTTTAGCAACACCAACAAACTGTGTAACTTTTAGCCTGCCTCCAGCTACAACTGTAGTTATGCTGTATTTGTTTTGTTAATTCAACAGTAAACATGTCAATATACAATCAATTAAAAAAAAACGGAACCCCACAATATCAACAATAAAGCCACATCCTGTACTTTAATGACATTGTTTGCCAAGCACATTTGCTGCTGCAGGTTTTATTGACTCCTGGCTGGATTGGCGGTGTAATATTAGTTAATAAACCAGTAAAACCATATTGACTTTCACAGTCGTTCAAAGTTATGCTGCATTTTCTATTCATTCATATTGTTTTTTTTACTGATTAGTTTTCATAGCGGGTCATTAAAGCTTTTTAAATCTGAGTAGAAGAAAGGATATGATGCATACTTTAGTAAAGGCCCTGCACACACAGGTGATTTCACTCGACTGGCTGATTTGATGTCCTGGCAGGACTGTGTGGGTATATACAAGAGAGAGTAGAAGTCTAATGAGCCAAAAGTGAAAACACCAAGGTGTGCAGGGCCTTAAAATGCACTACAATTTAACCCAAGGTGTATATATTGTCTATATAGACATCTTGTAGCGTGTTATATAACTGTAATGTTTGGAAATGTCCACATGTCAGCCCACACACATGTGGAATTGACATGGAGGTTTGAGTAGGAGGGATGGGGGCATTTGGTTAATCCACAATAGGAATGCTATTTCTTATTCAATGCCATTGAAGCCACCACAGATCATTACTCAGAGCTGAGTGGCAAGGATGTGCCAACATGTGCAACAGAAGGTAATGTATACTTCAACAGCAGCTCTTGTCACTCACTCCCTCTGGTGAACACACACCACTGCTGTCGGCTGCCAGCCTATCTCTGTTTTTAAAAAAGACAGCTTTCGTTCTCAGTGTAAGTAGGAAAACAAGGCATGCCTCTGCCATTCTGCATTCTGTCTGTTCCTGTGTGCCCAAATTGCGAGCATTTCATCCTTTCTCTTCACACAGTCCTTGATCCTCTTTGTTTCTTTTCTGCTGAGTGATGCTGCTGTATGCTTGCTGTGTGTGGGTGGCCCGGTAAATAGTCTGTCACAGCTCTCATCATTGTCTTTTAAAAAGACATCAAATGAATGACTTTGGATTTGTCTATGTCTTTGTTTGTGAAAACAAACACACTCACATGACCACCAGACACTGTGGAAGAGATTTCTCCCGCATTA